>NW_010295967.1:0-548 GCF_000700745.2 Antrostomus carolinensis
CTCGGGGCGGGCTCGGGATTCCATCGCATCTGCCCCGTCCCTCTGCTCCTCCGAGGCGGGTTCCGGATTTTCACTGTTCACGCTTTCTGCGTTACTTGTTATAGGAAATAGTGCTGAGTCGTTAGCCATCTTTTTGTACCTTCTCTCAGTTCTCTAGTCTAATATATTTCCGGGGCTGGCTATTTTAAACGTTTTTAAAAGCTAGCATTTCTTATCGGTAGGGTTTATAAGAAAGAAACGACGTTTTTGCAGAGGTGGCTGTCAAGTCCTGTCAGGGAAACATCACGGCAATGCATACAGAAAACTCATTTTCTGGACTTGCTTGGTGATGGGGTTTCTGGGGAGCTTGTGGCCACCAGCAGTTCCACCAGAATAGTAAATGAATCGTAATCAGCCTCCCTGAGATGCTGAATGTGCTGACAACGTTGTCATACAGAGCATAAAGTAGCTACTGGAAGAGGGTAGATTTAGATTAGATATGAGGAAGAAATTCTTTGGTGTGAGGGTGGTGAGACAGTGTCCCAGGTTGGCCAGAGAAGCTGTGGCTG
>NW_010295967.1:602-1486 GCF_000700745.2 Antrostomus carolinensis
TGGTCTAGTGGAAGGTGTCCCTGCTGCTGGCAGGGGGGTTGGGACTGGATGAGCTTTAAGGTCCCTTCCAACCCAAACCATTCTGTGATTCTATTTTTAAGAATAGTCACCAAAGAAGTGATAGATAGTTTTTGGGTTTGGTTTGGGGTTTTTTTCCCCTGAATGTAGATGATTGTCTTTTGAAATACATGTGTGTATTCTGGGTCACTGCTGTCATTTGTAGCAATAGGAATCTTGAAGTGACATACCTAAATCCCAGAAAATTCAAACCAAACAAATAAGAGCTTTTTGCTTTGTTTTAATACTCTCTCAGCTTGTAAGTAATGAACTGACAGTTTTGTCCCCATATCAAAGGATAATCTCCCCCAACTCATGAAATTCCTGACTCCTTGTGAAATCTTATGCATGCTTGTGTTGGTGGGTGCAGGTGAGCACAGACCTTTGCCCATGCTCTGAAGTGATGGCTGGTGATCAGTGTGGATTGCTCCAGGTATTGGTGGTATATGATCTGTGAGCTGATAAACCCTGAAATAAGACTTGATTTCCCAAAGGACCTGGTATCCTGAGCACAGGGCCATGTTACTATTGGTGTATGGCCTAGACCTGACTTGTGTCTGGCCAGTTAAGAACAGGGACAAGGAATGACCTTGACCTCTTTTAATACTTCTCTGTGGGCAGACATTAATATCATGTCTATTGTTGGCCTGTGTGAACCTTGTGAAGTCCAAGGCCAAGTGCAAAGTCCTGCACCTGAACCAGGGTAGTCCCCAGGATCAGTAGACTGGGGGATGAAGGCACTGAGAGCAGCCCCATGGAGAAGGAATTTGGGTTACTGGTGGATGTAAAATCGAACATGAGATGATGTGGTGGGTTGACCCTGGCTA
>NW_010295968.1:0-2734 GCF_000700745.2 Antrostomus carolinensis
TATATAATGTTTTGTTTCAGAACATGCTCAAATGATCTAAACATTGCCACAGGTTCAACTTACCTACAATATACCAGAAGTAGCCCAGTGGCACACACTCTTGAAAACTTTTGCAATCACAATATAACTATAAAGCATGAGTAAACTTCTGTTTTGTTTTTATACAAAACTCAGAACCACATTTCCTTCTCCCCCACTCAATATCCCATAACAAACCAAAACAAATTAAAAAAACGAAATCTTTGTTAGACACCACTGTATTTTTTTTTTCTTTTCTTTTCTTTTTGGCTATACTTCCATTTATAGCACTGAATCCAGTGTGGGCAATGTATCCCCAGGTTAAACAAAGGAATATTATCAACAGAGCCACTGTGAAAACAGAACCTCTGTTACACTTATAGCAAGATCAGGACCAATTTTGTAATGCTGTATGTAAGAGTCAAAGCTCTGATCCCCTATTCAGAATGTCAGTGTAACTTTTTATAACCTAGATCTACCTGCTTTAGCTTTATTAAATAAAAAGCTTTAATTCCTTAAATTAACTAAAATAGTGACTTTTTGGTTGTTATTGTTATATCTAAGGTTTCTGCAGTTTCTGAAAGACTGTGTGATTGATCTGATGTTCTGTATTTTTTCAAGGTATTTTTAGGGCAACAGCACATACCCACTAGTACTTAAGTACAGCGGTTTGAAATATCTCTAAATTTACTTTTCTAATAAAGCCTATCAGAAGAGTAAAAGTAACTTCATGTGAATCTCACAAATATAAATTAAATTTCTATTTAAAAGCTTATGTTCCAATCCTAGATATAATGCCGTAAATTCTTGCACGATAACTGGTTTCAACACCTGTACAAAGTCCTGACAAGACTTAAGTGTTGTTTTGAATGTGAATGGCCTCTGCCTGGGTGTCTCCAATTTACTTCTACTCCGGAATGTGCAAATGATTTTATACAGCACGATGCTAGTACCGCTCTGTACTATAATAATTTTTTGTTTTGTAAATAAAAAACAACAAATCCCTAGTCAGAAATAAACTGACAAAATTTACATTCTTCTCTCTTAAAAAAGTAAATAAAATAACATTATTTAAAATGTGAATTAGCTATAAGACATACAATACAATTACATAGATACATATCAATACAGCACATTCAATTTGCCAAAAATTAATGATTACAAAGCCAATATGGATGCTGCCATATATATATATAGATGTATGTACAATGATTATAGCATTCATAATTGCACTATACCTACAACCAGTTTTAAATTACAAGGTGTTTTAAGAGGGAGCAAAAAATAGCAACTGTTCTTATTACTGTTGTTTTGGAGCTGGGAGGGTTAAGGATGAAAAACGTCTCATTAATATTTATTGTTAATTTTGGTAATCAACTAATAAGCCATTATTTTTTTCCACCTCCCATCCACTGCTATGAGGCAGCAATCTCTGTGTTAAGTGCACTCTAGTGCTACTTGGCAGATAACCGATCCAATTACATGTCTGAACTCTTTGAGTTTTCTGTTGCTTGCTAGCAATCATGCACCTGGTCAAAAAACACCTTTCAACCCAAGCTGCAGAATAAAGGCTCATCAATGTGTGCTGCATTTTTGTTGTTAAAAAATTGCACATTTAAATTTCTAGAATGGTTTTCTCACTGTTTCACTTACATTAAGAAATCTTTTCCAAAGAATATTGAGAGAGGCTATTTTGCAAGAAAGCCTATCAAATGTCTGTGAATCAGTTTATTAACAAGAAACCTTACCAAGAAAGGTTCCTGAATGTTATCTCTCATTAATAGTTTCTCATTAGATAAATAAAGGTGCCTTGATATTATTACAGACCATCTCATGCCATATCTGACATAAGGAGAGATTTAAACTGTCTTTAAATTAGTAAACCACTGATGTACATGGTGCACCTCATAGCATATTCACTCACACTGTTGGTTTTGGCATTAGAAAATGGAACACATTCTAAAAAAGGGAACATACGAGCTGAAACTGTTTGTTTATCATTTGGCAGTTGACTCAATCAGGCTAGTTCCCAACCCATCAGTTTGGCATTTCAATCAGTATCTTATGTTTCAAGAGCACTGGTTTTATAAAAAGCCAGATTTGGCAACATTAATTTTATACAATAAAAATAATTTTTCTACTGCGGAAAAAGACTTTAAAAAGCTCTAACTTAAGAAAAAAAACCCGCACAACTGAAAAAAACCCCCACCCCATTGTTTCAGGCTGTAGCCACAGGGGAAAATGTAGTGTCTATGACATTATTATTTGGCATTTGTGAATAAAAAAAACAGAGAAAAAAATGGCACATGGCAATTAAAAAGAGATTCTAACATATTCCACCTATACCCCAGGTTGTGTCTTATTTCATTACTGTCTTCTGTGCACCTTTCTGAACTGTGAAAATATGGTTAAATTTAGATAACTATAAATTGTATTTTGCAATCCTAATATTCTAGTTCCAGAAGTAAAGACAGAATGAAGACACCCGTGTCAAGAATTTAAAAATCACAGTATCAATACTTTTGATCCTCAGAGAAAGTACATACTGTAAAATTAGAATGACCGATGACTTAAAGTCTGATGATAGTATTTTCCTGACCAAATCACTCAACAGAAAATATTTCACCCAGGAACGGAACTGGGAAGAAAAGGCCATTGTACCTTGTAAAAGATAAGGGGTGAGGGGAAGGAGGAAGAGAGAAAGAGTCAGGGAAAG
>NW_010295968.1:2752-4962 GCF_000700745.2 Antrostomus carolinensis
AAAAAATGCTATCTTTCATAAATGTATGACTGAGAATTTAAAACACATTGAGTTACAAGGTTTTGCCTAAAAAATGAGGAAATGTGCTGTGAATGTACTTCAGCATCTTTTGGTTTTCCTCCACGTAGTTTAAATAAAATCATAATATTAACTACAAACTCTGTGGACATTCACAGAGTCCAGGCCGGCAATAAATTAGTATTATGCAAATTGTTTTCACAGATAATACAGTCCCTCTTGTATATCTTTAATCACACAAAGTTGGTGTTGGAGGGCCTCCTAGGCACAGTTAGACCAGATTGTACTCCTTCAGGTTTAACTGTAAGATCGTGTCCTTGACAGCAGCAAAGACGAAGCGGATATTCTCTGTGTCTGTAGCGCATGTGAAGTGGGAGTAGATAATTTTGTCACTGTCTGGATTCAGGTCTACGAACATCTTCAGGATGAACTCTCGTGCTGCTTGCGCATCTCGTTGTGGTCCTGATAATTAAGGAGAGAAAGTCATTTTTCTTAAAGTCGATTCAGTATTTGAACTTCTTTAACAGAAAACAAGAAAGGGTGTGTTAGTGGTCCTCACATAAGAGAAGACAGGGAACTTTTTACTCATCAATAGTACCAGATAGTGGCTACTTTCTTCCTGGTAGGAACTACAAAAAACAAAGATGGAAGGAAATTTCAGAACTTCACCAAGTCACAGCTATCATGTCAAATCTGCTCTTTACTATCCTCTTTCTTTGGGAAGATAATGTTTAGTACAGGTGACTTGTTACTGCATGGAATGAAAAATGAAATATCAGCTATTATAATAAATCTTTTAAAATGTTAATATAATTGGTGAATGTTCAGTCCACACTTACTATATTTAAAATATACTTACTTTATCTTAGCACTACAACATTTACTAGTTTTATGCGCATTTTAATAGGTAGCATACTGAAGTTATACCCTGAACTGGTCTGACACTGTCACCAACAGAACTTCATTTACTTTAGTGATAATAAAACACACATGCTCTCCAGATAAAGCTATTTGTTTGCAAAAGGTTCATGTTCTAACAAATCACTTGTTATCTAAATTATGTATGATAATGATCCTATCAGATCTAAATTAAGGTTGTAATTCTCAGAACGATATATAAACAAACCACATGTTCAGCTTTACAGAAGACAGAAGGACTTCTAGCCTGGAAAAGTGAGGATTCATTCATGCTCACATCCAAAACAGCAGTGCAGAAGCAAGAATATTAGCCACAAGCTGCTGAATTCTGTTCTGTTCTTCCAGTGGCATTTTCAAAGGTGATTATTCCCTTGTTCTCCTGTTTCTGGAACACAGTTTTCTACCGAACACATGTTTTCTGTGCTGCCTCCTCCTCCTATTCTCTTCATTAGTCCTGGTCTTGTTACATAAATACCAGCACTCAGCTGTTATATGTAGCTCTGTCCTTCAGTAGTTACGAAATCTGTACTTCGGGGGTTAGCCCATACCCACGTATTTTTCGACAACTGGATAATAAACCTTATTTTTAATACTTCAAGCTCACAATTGCTAACATCTCCCATATGAATAACTCCATAAAATTTAGGTAGGGAATGCATGGAAGAGAAATCACACTTTCTGGTGTGCTGCAAATCCATGTGGAGGGGGAGTAAGATTTTTGCAATATATGGCTGTATGCATATGAACATGTACCTACATACATACGCATATACAGACAACACATTTCCTGAGACGTAGGGATGTAAACATGTCATAAGCTCTCTGATGCAAGTCAGAGGACTCTTTAACACTTTTGCAGCTTCTAAAACACAACAGGGTCTAGCCTTTGGCTTAATCACCCAGACTCTGTGGAAAAAGCAGCAACTATAAGTCTCATACTACCACAAATAAATTTGCAATATTTGTGAAGAAAACTCTTAAAAGACTTTTAAAGATAACTATTTCTTCAAAATACACCACTTACTGTTTTAAACGACTTCCTATAAGTTTTTGTTGAACAGTTTCACAGTAGGTAGACACAGCGTGCTCTAAAAATCTACTGCACTATTCAAAGGCTGTATCCAAATTTCCTAATCACACCTCTCCTGACTATCACAAATTTAAATTTTTGTTTGACTGAAGTTCAAGTATGGAAAATTGAGGTTAGAAAGAACATTTATTTGTTCTGGTTGAACATTTATATGTCTGGTTGAAGCAATAAAGGCTGAGGACTG
>NW_010295969.1:0-3919 GCF_000700745.2 Antrostomus carolinensis
ACCCAAACCATTCTGTGATTCTATGAAATAGGTAGTTGTTCTTATATACCAGGAGGATCCAGAAACAATATTGTGGGCCGAAGAATAAACTTGGCAACTGTTATTATTATCTGTGCCACTATTACAGCACCAGGAGCCCACATAACTTTGATCATTGCCATTGTTTTCACTGTTCTGAAGCTATATTATTATTCACATTATTAATAGCTGAGGAGTAAAGACCTCATTGTGGATTAGGCAAGAGTATATATCTCTAGAAAGTATTTTGTTGCTTCACTGAATGTGAAGACCCTCTTTTATGCTGACTGTTTTGTTGCAAATAATCAACAATTTTTAGAATGCTATGTCAGTGCTAAAAAAATATGACTTTCATTCAAATGAAGATGCACAGGATCATCTTAACTTTATTTAACTGTGAATTTTTCTGCACATCCACACACCTACATCCTTTCCTTGGACAGGGCTATTCTCCTTTATTATGATTCTGATATTCTTTTGGCCATTTAAATTGCTTTTCCTATGCATGCTAAATTTTGTCTTGTTCTTTGTTGTGTAATTTTATTCAATTCTGCTTTTTGTAGAATGGAGACCTGATAGTAGGCGGACCTGGTAGTTTTTATTGGCAAGGTATGTTCATCTGGCTGGTTAACTTGATCTAAGAAGTGAAGCATAAAGTACTTGGAAAATGTTTTTCTAGATTTTTATTGTTTTCTCAGTTTAAGATAAGAAGTCTCTGGTCTTACTTTCAACAAATATAAAAAAGAAGTATTACTTAACAAGAAACTAAGCGTAAAAATAAATCAGAGAAAATTCAAGATGCAGGTTGTGTAGGAAGTGAAACAAATAAAAATAACTATTTTTATGGAGGCATTTTAGCACATTTGTCATTTAGTTAATAAGCTGATTTTTTCCCTAGAAATACTGCAATTTTTAAAATGGCTAATATTTGTACAGCTAGTTTAATATTTTTTAAAGTTTTTGTCACTGTTTACTTCTGAACACAACCTTTTATTGCTATCTGCATATATTTTGAGTTCATTTGTGGCATCACTCTAGTTTCCAAGATGTAGTTTCTCATGTAGATAAAGCCTGAAGTGGTTTTGCTAAAGGGTTAAAAAGGTATTTTTGCCTTAACATGTTTTGTCATGTATGATATAGCTGATTCCCAGACTCTGCTTACCAACTTACCTGTTGTCAGCCTCATTGATGCATGTTTTTGTATTGCCATTAAAGGAGGAAGATCCAGTTAATTATGATGGTAGGGAATTCATAGCTCTGAATTCTCCATTGAGAAATTGCTTCCATTGGTCCACTACATTTATACTGTACAGCATCAAAAGGTAGCTGAGCCTGAAAATGCTTGACTCTTGTTTAAATCAGCACCTTGAAATGGGTCTGCAGATGTTTTTGTGATGATTTAATAAGAGTCTCAATGCCTTGTTATATTGATTTGTGTGTAGTCTTGAGACTTTCTAATGGAGAAAGATTGAGAGATGTCTACTCTTTGCATCTGTGCTACGTTACCCCTTCAGCTCTGTTCTGATGTTCTGCTAGTCCTGTTTTGTAGAAATTGGCTCTCCTTTGTGCCCCTTTTGTTTATGAGGTTGTTTGAATCCAGGTCAGGTAATCACTGCAAGTATTGCGGATATCATTGCAAATTATTCCTTCAAGGATATTCTTAGGAAACTGGCACGAGAGAAGCAAACAGGAGTGGCACCACCCTCATATGACGACAATTACATGGGTAAGCTCAGTTCTGTCTCAGTTAGCAGTATGTTCTAAAAGCATGAGGCTTATATAAATGTGAAAACAAGCCCTAAATTACTAATGTCCCAAATGTGAGAGGATTTAAACATGTTTTGCCGTGCGCACAACAGCAAACCATTAGTTTGCTGGTTACTTCAATGGGATTATGAACGTTCTTAAAATTATGCACAGCAACAGGGGTTGAAGGCTGAGATCTTAAATGGCTCATTAGGGTTCTTATTATTTGGTCTTAAATACTTAAGCAGAAATACAAAATTTTCCCATTTATATCTTATTTCATTCCAGCATGATGGACTGAGTTTAAAGTAATTAAAGACTATTTCCATTTTTAATAGATAAAAGAAAATTATCTTCTTCAGTATTTTGTACAGTACTGCACAAATACCCAATTTATTCTCACTGATATTTAAAAGATACAATTGAAGTAAGCAATAACAAAAGTCCGTTTGAAGATATTATGTAATAAATAGAAAAAATGCTTTTTATCTACCTTTTAGTAGTACTGATCTCTAAGAATTTGCATGAAATTCACATGTCTCTGCATGTAAGACAGGTTTTTCTTCACATAATTATAGGAAGGATCCAGTGGAATTTGAAGTCAAAGATACATTCTTTAATTTCTGCCCATGGGTTTGAAATTACAGTCCCTGATACAATCCATAAGTCTTTGCTCTGTCAATAGCAATTATCTCACAGGTTTACCAAAGCTCCAGGAGATATTTAACTGAATCTTGGGAAATCTGTCTTCCATACAGAGCTAAAACAGGATCCTTACGCATTACAGTACAGTAATGAAGACCTAAACTGTGTCATAGCTGTTAGGGCAAACCACCATAGTACCTGCTGTTTTCTCAGATAAATTATTACATATTAATGATTTAGAAACTTATTTTTGGAGAAAGGGGATAGATTTATCATATATTCAGTTAATTTCGATATAATAATGTGATAAACAATTTTTCTTTTTTCCACACAGTTTTAGTATACTAATGTTCGAAAATTTGCATTCTGATGATCAGATGAGCAGACATATTTTTTGAAAGAAATGGTTTATCAAGTATTTTGCTTGTAATTTATCTTTAAACAGGATACTCAGTGGCTGCTGGGGAATTTACTGGGGATTCTGAACAAGGTAAGAGACTATGTACTTGAATGGAAGCCATACGACCGTGCACCTGTTAAATTCCTCATTTTGGGTCTCTGTGCAGGAACATGCCTTTTATACATTTGAAACACTGGTGAGACTTAAGCTGTCTGTACCCAGGATTCTCAAAGCAAGTATTTCCTTAGACGGTATGGCATAACAGAGCAGAATTTCAGTAACCCAAAAGTCTGAATCTGTTGGTATGGTATCGTGCCCAAGCATCTGTTCAGCAGTTAGAGCTGTGACAGTATGAGAGGTGGATCTATCCAGGCTCACTTAATTTATCCAGTTTGGTGACCAGTAGTAACAAGTGTGGCCAACAGTGCAGTCCTGTACAGTCTTTTGGACCATACTCAAGTTACTCACCAGCATAGAACCTGCTGGACCTCATCATCTGGCTGGCCGGATGCAACGCGACTTGGAAATGTCTGTGTATTCTGAAAGCGCACTTCTGACTGCCACATAAACATCACAGCTCAGGCTAGCAGGTAACATTCAGCTGCTTCTGGACAAAGGTGTGTCTACACTGGCATGCTAGCTCTTGTGTAGCCAAGTAGCTCTTGGCTCTACAAAAGTTTCCCTAGTTCCAGTTCCTGTGCTTTAAGGATGAGGTGCCTGGGCAGTTCATTAGCTGACCCTTTTCATGCATTATGGTTTCCTGCACAGGCGTTATGCAGTTAAGAACAGGTTCCCTGTGCTCTTGCTCCTACCCCAAGCCTTATATTTAACAGCAGGAGACAGAAAAATTGAATTCCTCTTATTAAAATCTGGGCTTAGAGGGAGAGATAATGTTGAACAGGAAGATGAAGTGTTCAGTGAGTCCCTCAAATTAAGAAAAGCTGAATTCACCTGAATAGAAATGTCTGAATATAGAATCATGCCTGAAACTTTGTAAAAGTTCTTGGATCAAGTAAGTTTGATACAGGACGTATTTAGAATAATTTGACAGCATCTGTCATCCACAAAGAACCAGACATCTCTGTCCCGATCCGATGTCGGGGATCATTT
>NW_010295970.1:0-8126 GCF_000700745.2 Antrostomus carolinensis
ATAATTTACTTATTGTCTTTCTGATGTATGTAACACCGACCTCATTTTGATATGTCATGTTCATAGTTACTGTAGTCTCTCAAACCAAGTCAGTTTAAACAGAGGGAGACTGTTGGCCTTAGAGAGCTGGAAGTAAACACAAATTCAGTACAAGTGTCTTTGAACACAGAGTATCTTAAAAGGGTTAATATATTATGGTAGTTTTCAAATTGAAACCTGATTCTGATATTTACATAACTTACTGTAAAACATTCTTTGAAAATAATTTTTAACCTGCTAATCTTTCACTGCATGTGTATATGAGTTACTATCTGATAATGAAAATAATCTACACTTCTTACTAATGGAGTGTAAAAAGAGGGGAAAAAACTTTTGTCAAGGTTTCAGTGAGATTTCTAAGATTTATACAACTGCCTAACCTTTTTCAGTAAGGTTCTTTCTTGCTTGCTTCAATTTGTTTGAGATTAACCATCAGATGTTTCCCATGTTTAGGTTTACCTTGGATATTTACCTTTAATGTGAAATTTTATCCTCCTGATCCCTCACAGCTGACTGAAGACATCACTAGGTATGCATAGTTCCTAATTTTAAACTCAAAAATTACTGTTAGTGTAATTTGAAGGCCCTATAAAATTTCTTCTTCAGTTTCTGGATGCTGTAAGGTTGTAGGCTGTTACTGCAGGTTCTCTTATATCAACTGCTCTTTGGAACAGGGTTGAAAATGCAAAGTGAAATTCCTGGAATGTGAAATGGAGGAGTTTGTAAGTCAGCTTTTATTACAAACTAGATACAGTTTTTCATTCATTTTGTCAGAATTTTTCCTACTCTTCAGATTATTTACGTGAGTAATGTCGACTCTTAAAAATGGAAGTGAAAGTTACTGTGTGGCAATAATGCTCAAATAATACAAGCTGTAACAAATTATTAAGGGATTGACTTGTCTTAAAATATGCTTCTATGATCACATGCATCTCGATAAATTTTGCCATATTTCTCATAAACTTGCCGTTGGTAACACTTTCTCTGTTCTTGTTTTTCTTTGTTTGTTTTTTTCCCTTTTCCTCTGTCTTGCAGATATTTCTTGTGCCTACAGCTTCGTCAGGATATTGCTTCTGGTCGTCTGCCATGTTCTTTTGTGACTCGCGCCCTCCTGAGTTCATACACCCTGCAGGCTGAGCTGGGTGATCATGACCCTGAGGAGCACCGCAGTGACTACATCAGCGATTTCCAATTTACATCCAATCAAACTCAAGAAATGCAAGAGAAAGTAGCTGAGCTACACAAAACACACAGGTGTGTCAGACACAATGGGATTAGTGGGATTACTCATGCTTTCTCACGTTTATGTCAATTTTCTTAAGGTTATGTGTAAAACTGCTAAGCTACCGTTATTGTTATTTTGGAAATCTTTTGCGTGGTAACTAGAACCTCTTACTTTCATGTGTTTAAAAATTTCAATTTGAAAATAGTAGCTTCCCTAAGATCTCAGAAGAGAACTTTTGGAGAAAATCTTTTCATCTGAGCATATGAATTAGTTTAAGCAACATACAGCTAGAATATTTTGAAAGAGTGAAGGTGTAAATCTCTGCTAAATGAATATGATGTGCTCTGAAAGTACACCCTCCCTTAGGGCAAAAATGTTATTGATACCTTACAAACTCAGGTTTTTCTGTGTGTCTGAATTCCAGAATTCCACTCAGTTTTGTTTTTCAGTTCTTTTGTCAATAAACTCAAGGCTTATTCGATGGTTTTAGGGGCCTGACTCCAGCACAGGCGGATTCCCAGTTCCTAGAAAATGCTAAGAGGCTCTCCATGTACGGAGTGGATTTACATCATGCCAAGGTATTGGTTTGGGGTTTTTTTGTTTTAGGATAGACATGCTTAGTATTAAAGAACATAGTACATACAGTTTATTTTTAAAATATTATACTCTCAATTCTTAGATATAAGCCTTTTATTTCTTGGTCATGATAGTTACTCAGTTTACAGCTCTAAAGCCTTAGTATTTATTTTAAATCTAAGTTTATTTAATACATAGATGTATGTGCAGCTCGGAAATAATATTTTATTTATAAGAGTGGCTAAATACATTATAAATGTCACATTTTTGATGCCAAGAGATGTGGGGCCATAAAGTAAAGCGTAAAAGAACACGTAATTGTTTTAGTAATACCATGACAGTTAAAAAGAGGGAGAAGGTCTTGGAGGAGGGTGTTTTTTTGGTGTTTTTTTACACTCCTTTGGGTAGATCAAATCAAATGTGCATTTCTATTGAAATTTTTTTGGTTAAAAACCCAACAAACCAACCCACTTCTACTCCCTCACATAAATCCAGAGTCTCAAATCATTAGGCAAATCATTGCATTGTAAGCATATCAGTCCTATATTTAAAAAAGAAAACCAAGACTTTTTAAGGACATAATTTAATTCTGTTCATGTGGAAACAATGTGCACTTGTTTTTGCAATTTTCTGTAGACTTTTTCCTATGTTCCTTTAGAGGCACTTGAAAGAAATATACTTAAATTTTTATTCATGTATATTAACTATGTCTGTAAAGTTTATTCTTTTTTTTTTTTATTATTATTAATACAAGTGCAGCATGGCAACTCACTTGGTCTGTTGTGTTTTAAGGAACTTTTTTAGAGTTTTATTGAAACTTTCTTTTGCCTTAGTGAAGTAACTGCAAGCACTAGAACTGCTCTTTGCCAGGGTCCACTTGCAGCTCTTAGTTGTGCCAGTGAAGGAACTTTTTAATGACAGTGTTGGCATTTTATGTAGTTGCTTTGTTGGTGGGGAGGACATGAGATTCTGCTGTATTATGTAGCGGTACAGTATATCAAAGCCTTATCAGAAAGTGATTAGTTTGGTAGCCTGTGAAGCTTGCATCAAATGCTGTCAGTGGAACAGAATGCTCAGAAGCTTGGCCCACGAGCATTGTGAAATCATTATGTTGACCTTTTCAGCCAACTACCTATTACTTCCTCTATCTTTACTGGAATAGTAGGTGACTGTAAAAGATCACCATGATCACCAGGTTGTTCAGACTTTCACTGACTGTCGGAAAGGCCTGTTTTTAATTTTTCTTCTTTTAATATTAGTTGAAATCATTAGTAGCACTCCCACCATACCTTTCCTTGGTTGTAAGTTGTCAGCGTAGTCCCTGCTGCCAGAATATTGAAGAATTTCCTAGAACTGTGGCATATGCAATGGCATATGAGTGACAAAGCCATTACTTAGAGTCCAAAGCCTTTCCTATAAAATTATAGTTGGCTGTTTCTGCTTTAAGAATCTCATTGTCAGGGTCTCTCAGGTTTGAATATGAAACAAGTCCCAGTTGCATTATTACCTCAAGGTATGCCAGCAATAATTACTTGTTTGGAAAATTATTAAACTGATTTTTATGACATTGTCTCATATGTGATAGGATTCTGAAGGTGTGGATATCATGCTGGGTGTATGTGCTAATGGACTGCTCATTTACAAAGATAGACTCCGGATCAATCGCTTTGCTTGGCCAAAAATTCTGAAGATTTCCTATAAGCGAAGCAATTTCTACATCAAAGTCCGGCCAGCAGAAGTAAGTAGCACCTTTCTGTTTTGTTTCTTTGGTGAGATCATTTCTATCCAGCAACAGGATAACTTCATTTTTTTTCCCAGATGCCCGACAGGCTTATGTTGGATTAAAACAGAATTTAAGAGGGTTTTATTTTTCTCTTCAAATTCTGCTGATTGTATTAAACATTGTTTTGATTAGTAAATGCAAACCAAGAAGAAAATCTGTTTTCTACTGTTAATAGATGCCATCCTGTAACTTTTTTTTTGCAAAGAAAGCTAGTTACACTGGCCATGTCCTTAATGTCTATACAAGCTTGCGGTCCCCAGGGAGAGTCAGCCTCTCTTCCTCTTTGGGTATAGTTCACTAAATGTTAATGCATCTTGTTGTATGGGTGTAACCAAAGGCTTGACTTGTCCTGTAGCACGTTATAAAGCTTTCTGTTAGCTGCTGTGGAAACAGTGAATTCAGCTTGCTTTTCAGATACCATTCGAAGTTTGTGGGAGTTCCTGAAGGGAGGGGGTTACATGTTGAACCACTGTAACTGGATGTTTTGCAAAAAAAGTTAAGTGGAACACTACAGTGCTTTTTAAAATTATACTCTAAAATGTTTAAGGTAGCTTTTACTATGTGAATAAATCTGGCAGAGGGATCGGACTAGATGATCTTTCGAGGTCTCTTCCAATCCCTAACATTGTGTGTGTGTGTGTGTGTGTGTGTGTGTGTGTGTGAAAGAAAAGAGAAGTCTAAATACCAACAGTGCAATATGAACATTGTAGTTTTATAAGTTTTGGAACACAGAAGTATTGTTCTTGCACACACTGATGGTGCAGAGATGTAGTATTTTTGCTAAAAACCTATTATATAGTGAAATAGATCAGGTAAGCTTAACACCACAGTATGAATTTCAGACTTTTATTAAATCCAAGGAAAGCATGCAGCACAACCTGCAGTACAATTACTTCATGCAGTTTAAAAATAAATACATTGGGCACCTAGTCAGAAAATTAGCAGAGAACACTAAAGTATTATTGGATTTCACAAAGGAGTCATTAGTACAGCTAGGAAGTGATAATGTGATTATTACCCATCATGACTAAACTGCCAAGTAGAATTTTATTAAAAGGCTGGAAATTCTGATTTTATTTGTTTTAAAAATCTTATGAAGTTTTATGAGAGGAGAATTACAGCTTGTTATGGTAATGGAACCATCTGAACTCTGCCTGCGAGTTAATAACCAGCTTAAGGAAATGGGTTAATTTGTTTGTGGATTCTTTCCAGCCGGAACAGTTTGAGAGCACTATTGGGTTCAAGCTGCCAAACCATCGGGCTGCTAAAAGGTTATGGAAGGTTTGTGTGGAACATCATACTTTCTTCAGGTAAGTGGTAATTCTCTGCTTCTCCCGCTTTGCCAGGTATGCTTATATCTTTCTTTGAAAGGATGTGAGAAAGTAGAGAAGATTTCCCCTAATTTCTCAGTCCTGTAAGACCTCTTAGAAGACACCCTCCCAATCATTGACCCCAAATTACCAGTTCTGAAGATCTCAAGTACAATGAACTAGTTTATTTTAAAAAGATTTCAAAAATATTTTTAAAAATTATTTAAAAGAACTTTCAGAGTGCTAACAGTAAGGAACTAAACTAATGATCATATATAAGACTTGCTTGAGAGATCAGCTCTTCAGAGTGACCATCTAGAAAGCCACTATACTTCACAAGCTCTGAGCGCTTGACAGTAATCTTCATTCACTTCACTTTTACACTCAGCAGAATATTCTGAAATGCTTACAGCTGAATTTTTGCTTATTTATAAACTGGGCTGAGTTCAGAGTCATTCTTTAAAGAGCAGAGAATCACTTTAAAAACAGACTAGTGTTTGTTTATATAATAATCCATAACTTTCTCTGCATTTTTCCCTTGATAACTGATAAACATAAAATTCTGAATTGGTCATTGAAACTGTAGTCTATTTGTAAATGAGCACTTTAACAATAGGCAACAGAGTTATTTCTCTTTCTACTTCTTCCATTGAAGAGAAATTTTTAAAATCTTCATTTAATTTTTATAATAGCACAAACTCCATGAAAGAGTGCATATGCCTCATGCAGCCTAGGAGTCACAAATTTAGGTTGAATCTGTTGTGCACTGAATAGGCACTGAAACAGTTTCCTGCCTCAAATGAGCACAGTAAAACTAGGGTATGTAAAAGGTAAGCTTTCTCCTTAAGCAGCCTGTTCTTTTTATTTTAAAAATAGCAATTGTGTTATAAGATAGATGAAATCCTGTCTCTGCATGCTAGTTTAAGCTGAATATACTTGTTAGACTGAGACCTTCAAAGAACTTAGGGAACATGACACCCAAGCAGTTCATTACTGGAACTCTCTCACTGGATGGTTTTCAGTATTCAAATTTTCATTGACTATGGAATATTCTTGAATGCAATATTAGAATTTTTGCATCAGTCTCAAAATGCTTAATTTAGAAGCATTTTTTTTTGGAATTCTGATCAAAGATTTTTTTTTTTTTTCCCATTTTTTGATATAATTCATTGGTTAGGTTTATTAAGCTACATCATCCACCATTCTGTCCTTTAAAATTTGAAGTCTGTGTTGGCTGGTGATGTCTGCTACCACAAATAGCATGCAGTTCTGTCTGCAATGAAAAGTTTATCCATTCTTCAAATAATTCATGCAGTTGTTTGCTTTGCTAGGAAACTGTATTTCCTAATTTTATAGTAATAAAATAGACCTGAGTAGGGAAAAAAAAAAATCTTATGGAAGTCAAAAATCCTAAACTGAGAACTACCATTTGCAAATATAAGCTTCCAAGAGTGTTAATACATATTAGATAATCTTACTGCGGAAATTCTGACATAATAAAAATAATTGGATTTTATTCCAATCAGAAGTGGCTTTTCCTAACCAGGAATGACATTATAATGAGAGTTATGTAACAAATACTTGAACTGGTCTGTAAAATCCATATACTCCACTGATGCCATCAGACAGAAAATCCTCAGAACCTCTCATTCTGATTTAAAAACAGTAAAATAAATCCAGCTCTATTTTTTTCCTGTGATGAAAAGCAGAAAGCAATTGCTACTGTCCAAGAGACTGTAGTTCTTTCAGAGCGTGTTTAAAGCTTGTGTACGATACCACAATACGCAGAAAATTGTATTCAATCTAGATGTACATTTTTAGCTTACAGATCTCTCAGCATGCCCTATATAACATGGTAAGATTCCCTGTGTTGCCTTTTGCGATGTTTCAGTTTTTCTCAAATAATTACATTAAGATCCATCATCTTATAATTTATGGAAAATTTGGACAGCATATGAAGTTATTTATAAAAATTTTTAATGAACTATATTGAAAATGACATGCAAAAGGTATTGGGATTCACTTGTATCAACTCAGCCTTATAGGATTCCAGTAACATTTTCAAAGAGCAACAACCTGCTTTAAGAAATACAATCAGACTATGCATCTACATTAATCTTTTGAGGTAAGATTAGCCTGCAACTCTAAATCTTAACCAACAGCTGCAGAAACATGCTTATAATTCTGCTTTATTATATTTCATTTGAAATTTTCATGATTGTTTCTGTGTCTCCCCAGACTGTCTTAAAATGGTAAATAGTGAAGAATAGTCTTCAGTTATTTTATGTAATTAAGCTTGTAGTACAAAAAATCCATTCAAATGCCTTTAATCAGGAAGTAATTAGTTCTCTTGTTTTTTCCACATTAAAAGATTAAAAGTTTATCTCAGCAGGGTGGAAGATAAAAATGGCAGTTAATGCTGTAGCCTTGCCAAGACTGGAAAAGAACAGAAAGAACCTTGGAAAAACCCTCTTAGCTTTCTTCCTCTTAATGCATAATGCACTTTCTCTTGGAAATAATGTGGAGAAATAAATTATCACAAAGATTGCATAAGGCTGATTTATAGAAGAAATGAAAGTGAAGCTCCAGAAACTTGTGACTATATAAGTGGCCTTAGTGCAGAAGGGTGGATTAGGCTGTCTTGCATTTTGTTTTCTTTAAAGATGTGTTGGAACAGATTAGGATTCAGGTGTGTGCATATGCATTTTAGGCATCCAGGATTGGATCCTTCTGGCTAGCACTGTGACAAAGCCATAAACATCCTCTCTTAGAGAAAATGGTAACCTTCTACCTAGCTCACTGTTCTTTATCCTAAGTATCTGTAAAATCTTCAGTTGTGCTGAAATATCTTTAGAGTGACTCAGAACCCACCACTGGATACTGTCTTTAACGTGTGTTGGATCAGATTCCACTGACACAGATATTCCCTGTGCAAATGCTTTGGAAGAGTAGAACAAATTCAGCGTAATTTTAATTCTCGCTTGCCCATCTGTGCCATCCCGAGTGCAAAGGATGCAGTAGCTGCTGGTTCTACTTGAAAGAAGATCATGTTCAGTGAGCTTCTTCTTTGCAGATCCTCAAGTCAAAAAGCTCTAGCTGTGTGATAGTTTCACTGGGCCAGCCCTTGGCCAGCAGCCAACACATCCGTTCACCCACTTTCCTCCCCACCCCCAGGGGAGAGGGGAGAGGATTG
>NW_010295971.1:0-1343 GCF_000700745.2 Antrostomus carolinensis
AAGAAGAAAATTAACCCTCTCCTAGCAAAAAACAGGACAAGGGGAACTCTGAAGAGCAGGGAACCAGAATTGTTGTTCCTGAGATAATATTTATGTAACAGCATTAGACAGCAGGTGACATGTAATTGTAACAGTATTCCAGTCCTTGATTCAGGAAATATTTAATGTTTCTGGCATCCTACCTCTAGTGTTGTACCAGAATCTTAGTAATTAGTAGTGCCAATGCAGGTGATTAATTTTGTGGAGGTCAGTGGTGCTAATTTGCACTCATGTGCATTACTCATTGCAAAAAAAGTTAGTCAAATTATGGACCCTAGTTAGACTACATCAGATAATACTTAAAGCTCTTTAGCTAGAAGCTCTTTTGCTTGTAAACTGTATGTCAAAAAGGCAGGAGGGAGAATTGAAGAACCCTGTTGGCAAAGGTGGAAAGTGACCAAGAGTCTTGTGACTACCTCACAGCTGTTATCTGCCCAAATTTATGCTTTAACATCTTTTTTACAGAACTTAGCTTCTGCTTCTTTAATGCAAATAAACTGTCTTGCTATCAGACAGGGTTTTCTTATCTTTTTTTTTTAATCCAGCAACTATTTTGAAAATCAAATTTTAGTACAGTGTGAAATGCTGTCACTTACCATATGGATTGCAGTGGTAGCTTCCATTGATTATTTATAGAAAATATACATGTTTTCTTCTTGGATTGTATCTCCTTTCCTTTTTCATTTCAAGGAAGATTAAACCGTTTCTGGAATTCTGCTGATACAGGTTGGTAAAATAAGAGATTACTTGTCTTCAAGCTCTGAAAAGCTTGTAGACCTCTCTCAAACTGATTATGATTGTTTTTGCCTTACTATAGCTCAGTGTTAGGGTATCCATTTCAGCAGATAAAGAAAATGTCACCTGAGCTACTAGAAATCTCTGTGAAAGTTCTGCATGCTGTTTGTCTTTCCTATGAACTTCAAAACCACAAAAAATTAAATTTTAAAAACTCTGGCATTTAAAATTTAAAAACTTTTAAAAACTTTTAAAAGCTGTCTAAATTTCCAGTAATGCTGGTAGACACTGCAGTGTAATAGGAGTTGCACATGTTGTTGCCTTCTTCTTAGTCACATCAGCAATGCCATTCTCCATGGGAAAGGAGAGAAGGTATGATACCACATAGCAGTTTAAGCACCTGGAAAAATGACTTGCAGTATGTCATGATGCATTGTGGAATGTGTGTGCACCAAAACTGAAAACTACCAAAACCCCATTTTTCATTTGAAATCTGTTTAGTTTTTTCTAAATTCTGTATTGATTTGCACTGTGTTCAGTTTCAGGACATGAGTCTTGAATAGTGCCTG
>NW_010295971.1:1368-6345 GCF_000700745.2 Antrostomus carolinensis
CTCTTTAGAATGTTTATGATGGTGAGGCTGTCTTCAAAAGCTGAATCTGTTCCCTTCATGGATGGTACTGACACCATAGGGGAAACTGGAAAGTGCAGCAATAGTAATATCTGAAAAAGTTATTGTTGTAGAACCCTCACCAACAGGTGAATGTATTGGTGAGGACTGAGAGTGTTTTCTAAGTGTGGTAGCTCATACTACTGCTTATACCATTGTTCAAATTGTGTGAAAATTGTGGAAACTCAGAGAAAGGTAGGAGCAGTTAAAGGGAAGCTCTTGAGTTGCTGTTCCCAAGTTCTCCCTTTACTGTGAGGAGATAACATCTTTACTTTTAGGGTTAGCACCTAGCACACTAGGATTTAATCTGAATTGCTGCTCACATGGAAGAGGGTCATAGATAATCTCATGAAAGAGATTACAGATTTATATTATTTTTTTAATAGCCAAGGCTTGATTAATGTATCTGGGTTAGGGAGAAAGGGAGGCTTCTCTCCCTTACTTTTTTTTTTTTTTGTCCCTTAGTACAGTGGTCTCCAAAATTCTTGTTTGTGCACTCCTTTCAATAAAATATATTTGAGCACACACCTCTAAGGTATATATTTACAAATTACATACATGCACTGCTGTACTAATACCTACATTATAAAACATACACAAGAAATACAATTTTTAAAAGGATGCAGTAAAGATTAGATAATATTTGAAAATATTTTACTTTGTTAATGGCAAAAACCCCTTTTTGCGCTCACTAAAAATATTATTAATATCTTATTTATTAAAATCTTGGTTTAACCTTTGTGATACAGTGGTTTGAATATAGGATTCTAAGTTCAGGTTATGTTGGTACTTGGTTTGAATGGCTGGCGTAGCTGAAAAAGGTACCTTACAAAGATACGTGGCTCCAAATGGAAGAATTGTATTGTTGAGTGCAATTACTAAATCACGGTAGTCATTTTTTCAATCCCATCCACTAATTATGCAATGACTTTTCTTCAGATTTGGCTAGTAAATTTCCATCTGCCCTAGTGTCAGTCAGTTCTTAGAAACTGATCAGAAGAGGTTGCAGATTTATATTTTTAACAAATGGATTCAAAACCCACTGAAAGTTCTTGGAAGATTTTTAAACAGGTGAGAAATTTGTGTCTTCAGCTTTTTACGTGTATGGACATGATAGCCTTTATAGGTGACATGCGTTGGTTTTGGCAATAAAAGCACATAATGATGGAAACTTTTCTAAACATCTGTTTTCAGAATGCTCACTCATGAAATGCATGAGTTTCTTTTGGAAAGCAGTTGCTTTCTCATTGTTAAAATGTCACCTTCACCTGGAAGGGATACACAAAGTGTGTTTATTTTTTCTAAAATACCTGCTGGTAGCATACTACTGGTGACCACTTGTTTGTTGCTGTGGTAACTATAACAAACAAAACCTCCAGAACTCACCAAAAACAAGTCTTCAAGGTCAACAATGCTTTTAAGCCGTGAACTTCTCTTGGTACAAAAGAATTTTATGGTCACTCCCCATCTCATTACAAAGCATTGTAAAAGTTTTACAATTCAGTTGTCTTGTTTTCATAATATTAACCACATTGGTGACATTCCTTCACACTTCTGGTTTGAGGTTCTTTGTTGCAATAGCTTGCCTGTGGTTGATGCAGTGGATGAATTTAACGTGTGGTGCTCTCTCTGTCACCCATACCAGAATCTATTTTTTATTCCAATCAAAGCAGTTAATTATACTTGCACAGTTTTTCCATAAAACTTTTTTTTTTTTAATTAAGGAAGCTGTTTACTGTTGAGAACATACCTTCTCTGGTACATCTTTCCTTTAGAGGCTCAGAAAAAATTATTTCTTCATGCATTTCATAATTGAAACAGAATCTAGCAACTACTGTAAGATGGGACGTGTTGGAAGCATCTGTACTTCCTGCAGTGCATGATTTGTTTCTTCAAATCTTCACTGGCGTTTTCTATGCATCTTTAAATGTTAGCATTTGCTGACAAAGAAATGCACTTTAGTTTGTCACTGTTGTTTTCCATGCATTATTTTAGCCCTTTTTACAGCAGCAAGAAGTAAAGTCGTGGCATTTTTGTTCCTTGCTCTTAGGTAAAAGAACCTCAACAGAGCCTTATAAACCTTTATCATTAAATTTAGTGAAATTTCATAAAGTATGAGATTGAATATCGCATGACTTGAAACACTGCTGGAAAAAATGGAGGTTTGTCTTTATGTTCTGGATGGTTAGTTTTCTCATGTCTTGCTGATTGGGATGGCTTCATACTATCATTAGCTAATATCTCAAGGCACAATATACACTTGGGATGAGGATAGTTCTTAACAATAGTGATGAAAATATGTATTTCAAATAGTCTTGATAATTCAGATTTTTTTTGGTCCAGCTTCTTGTCAGATGCATTTAGATTGTCATTGGTTTTTACCTTGCAGTGTGGCTAAAGAGCTTGTACTAGGAGTAGGAGGTGTCAGCTCTGTCATTTTCTTGTTCACTTGAGTTCACAGTATTAGTGTTATCTTCTGTCCACTGTTTCTTTGCATGAATCTTTTTAAACCACTTCTGCATTTTGTGAGGGATAGTTTGGTTAATATAATCCGTAAATCCACCTAATCAGGCAGAGGCAAACTGCAGTATGTCGCAGTCTGCAGAAAGGGAATGAAGGAGAGATGCACCACTGTTGCCCCTCTGCATTGTGGAGCACACGCTTTCCCCAGGACACCTGGCCTACTGTATGTGACAGAGGACCCTCACATGTACAGACTGAGTTAAATTGCCAGTGTCAGTCCATATATTAAATGTTTGTAAAGCTGAATTTGAGGTTTGGGGTTTTTTGCTGGGTTGTTGGTTTGTTGTGGCTTTGGTTTGGTTTTTTTGTTGGCTTGTTTGTTGGTTTTTTTAAGAGTAAAAATTAGTCTAAATAGAAGTTCCAGTATTTCCTTCACTTATACCCATGAGTTGTCTTGTCCACCTCCTTCGTGTGTGCACCCCTCTTTGGAGACTACTGCCTTCATGTGCCAGTAGTTTTGCCTTGACAGTGAAGTGTGGTGATGCTGGGAGAGCAGGAAACTGCTTCTTTTTCATGAACATCTTAGGAAAATACTGCAGCTAAAAGATTGGCTGCTTGGAGGATGTTAAAGCCTTTAGTTAAATCCTGACATTCCTCACATCAGTTAGCAGAAATATGGATTGTCTTTCTCACCAGGGATGCTGGCTTTCAGCGATACATTTCTCAGTCCTGAAGCAGGGTGACTCTGGGCCCTGCTCATGTGATAATGAGAAGCGGTGACTCATTGTTAAGTTTTGTCTAGGTCAGCACTACATGTGAAAAAGCCAAGTACAGATAATGTCACAGTGATTCTACATCTGCAGAGGCAAAGTGCTAGAAAAGGTTGGTCTCTGGATGTTGAATTGATATGGTCTAGGAAACTACTGGTATATATGCTGAACAGAAGTTGAAACGGTAAACTATTGCCACAGTAGTTTTTCAGTAAGACTTAATTTCCAGTGCCCTGTTTTTTTTCATTATGGACACTGCTTAAGAGAGATGGCTAGAAAATGCCACAGAAATATTTTACTTTTCCATTTATTGTGAGGGGAAAGGTAATTCTTTGTTCTCCCCTTTATGTAACACTTCTTCCATTGTTCCAAACAAGTCTTTGCATATCTTGGTGGCTTTCTTGATTTTTATAAAAAATTAGATAGGTCTGTGTTTTGGCTTTATTGCTACTGCTTTCTTATCAGTATTACTTAAAAAAACAAGTAAGGTGCTCCTTTATACTAGAAGTCGACTGATAGTTTGGCAGGTCTGATGCTGGTCTAAAACTGTTTCTCATGAGAGATTAATAAAACTAAGAAAAACAAACAAAACCAACAAACAACAGAACAGTTAGTAATCAAGTCTGTTCTTTCTTTCTTTCTGTCTGTTTTGTAGATACTTACCTTTAGACATAATTAAGAAATAAGTCTTAGACTGAAAATTTCCATTCCATTTATGTTGGAATAGGTAGCTAGTCCTATTAGGCAATAGAGGGGGTTTTAATCATACAAAAAGGTTTTCCTTTGACTACTGGTGTTTCCAGATAGTTTGATTAGGGAATGAGTTTTCTTTTTTTTTGGGGGGGGGTTTTCCTACTTTAAAAAAAAAAAAAATTCAGTGAGAGCAAAGGCAGTGGCTATGATAGAGGGAATGGCTGAACTAAGTTCCTTGTCCTTCAGCCTTCTCATGACACCTGTGTTAGTGTAAAATGACTCGGAATTAGCTAGTAGTAAGTTTTTCTTTTAAAAAATAAAACATCAGTATCTTAGTTTGAAATGATGATGTATTAGTATTACACATTGTGCAAGAAGATTACTATTAGAAGTGTTAGGCCAAACCTTTATTTTAATTATTTTTTATTTAAGTACACACTAAAAGCAAGGACACAGTCTGCACCCAGAAGGGTGTGATATTTTGGTCTTGGAGTAAACGTGTTCTCTTTTGGATCTTTGACTGCACTGACATAAGTGGTAAAAAGAAAAATACCAATTTTCCCTAATTTTGAAAGTATTTTTTAAGTTGAAAACTGGGCTTAACCTGTAGCTTTTACTGTATGGTGTGTGTTTTGCCTCAGGTTCCCCATCACTGTTACTGTTAGTTCAAAACTTTTAAATTTCTCAGAGGAAAGTCTGTTGATGGATGGACTGTTGCAGCTGTTGGGGATTTGTAGGTATTACATGTCATGCAGTGCTGCTCAGTAATTTCTCAGCAATCTGCAATATGTCTTTAATTGCATATGTTAATGCAGAACTTACTAATGTATTACTCCATTTCCTACCCCCTTTGCAAACAGAAGCTTTAGGTTTCTGGGCTATAGTACTGTCTTTGTAGAGGTTGTGCCTCCAAGTCAACATTCTTCTGAAGCTCAGGTTGAAACATCATGTGAAAGGACATAATCATAGAATCATAGAATGGTATGCGTTGGAA
>NW_010295972.1:0-8387 GCF_000700745.2 Antrostomus carolinensis
CCCCTTATGTCCCATATAACACTTAAGAACCTGCCCCCTCCTTTTTCTGAGTGACCTAGGTGGAGACTGTTAGTTATCACTTTTGTGTTTTAAAAAAATAACAAAATTAAAAAAAGATTGGCAAGGGAATAAATCTAACTGTGCATAACAATTCGTGGAAGAGGAAATCAACACTGTCTACTCGTAATCTTTTAACACTAGAAATAGACTGTTGAGGAGTCATAGTATCTGGATTAAAATTTGCAGTATTGGAATAAAAAATGCGCAGGTACATTAATTAGAAATGACTTCGGAAAAATGTCATTTAAAGTCCTGAATATTGATCAATATACTACAAATAATGCTCAGGCCAGGCATCTTTACCTGGTACTTCCAGAAGTGATAGTCTGTACTTTAAGGAAAATTTTAAGTTGATTTTACGTACTAAAATGTCTGTTAAATAAGATTCTGAAGAACATCTTCAGAAACTGGCAACTTCTTAAATTTTGATTTAATTTTGTAAATTTTGATTTACAGTGTTAAATGCTTCTGGCTTCTTTCCTTCCTTTAAAATACAGCTGAACAGTCAGTCAGGGATGAACTTTCGTCAGCTACTCCACAAACACTCAGCTATTGTAAAATTTCTTAAAATTATTAGGTACATTTTTGTTCCTGTGTAAGAGTAACTGCTGGTGCAGTCTGAGAACTGTAATAGAAATTGTGACAAAGTGACACTTGCTGCTTGTGCAAATAATACAGTGGAATAGATCAGGATGTAGCTGTTCCTGATATTTCTTTTTAAAGATTTTGTGGACCTAGGGTTTGTTGTTTGTTTGTTTTAATAATGATGCTGCTATGAATTTGATTTTAAAATTCAAATTATAAAGGAAACAAGAGTTAAGCTTCAAGAAATTATGATAAAAGTGAAATCATGTGACTGTTAGGGTATAAATAAACATTAGGACAGTTGCCAGAAGAATAGTCTTCAAGACCTGAACTCCTTTGCAGAAGATTTGAACAATAAGAATGCAAGCTTTATAAGCACAGCCCTCTTTCCCCTCCATGCTGTGTGGTATCTCTGTCTTGGAGACCGTTGTCACAGACTTGTGTGTGTGCCTGCCTATAAGAACCAGATCAAAGCTTCCATGTTACTTTAAAGGCCATCAAACTACCAAGAGATGAAAAAAAAATTTGTAATATTCATGTCCTTGTTGGATTCACAGTGGCAACTCAAAGATGGAAAGATGTGTTACTAAACAAGCAGTCCTGAGCACCTTTTTCATGTACATTTAAAGAAAAAAAGATGATATAAGTGGAATAAATGTTGACAATCTCGAGATGAAAAAGTAAAGAAAAAAATTAAAGATTACATCTCTTCTAGGCTTTTCCCTTAAAAAATTCTGAAGAGGTTTATGAACCAAAGAATTACATAGCCTCAGCTCCACAATACTAACATCAAAAATGAAACTAGCATGTCTGAACTACAGTATCAATGATGAAAAGTTTACAGTCTTTAAAAGATTGTGGTTTGGGACTGAATGGTTTATTAAAGTGAGTCAGTGCAAGTGGAAAATATTACTTAAGAGATAAAACAATCACTGAATGGGCAAATCAGCCAAGGTTTCCTTAGGTGACACTGGAGATAAATTAGTAAAGGCGAATATTAAATTCTGTGGGGAAAAAGAGAAGGGGATGGGGTATAGCTAAAATGAAGTGTAAGGAAGTAGAAAGGGAACCGTTTGGCTTTTCTCTGAGTAAATAGTTGGCTCAATGTCTATACTAGTTTGCAGTTACATTGCAACAGCTTAAAGTATTTTGAAGGTTGTCAGAAATTCCTTGTTCTTCTGCTTGTGGTCTCATCATCTGCTTGTGGCCTCCTCAGAGGCCATGTACTATGTCACAAGATTTCTGGAAGGAAGTAACTGCATCTTTGCTGGTTCCTCCTCTGGAAATGGAAAGCTGTAAAAGCACATCTACATTGTTAGGGTTCTCCAGCTGCATCTGTACTGGCGTGCAGGTGCTCACCCTGGTGTTGCATTGGAGCATCCAAACGTTTGGTTGTTATTTTAAAGTATGAGTAAGGGAAAACGTTGGAAGCCAACAGAATGGAGCCTGAGGTATAGATGAAGATTTGAGATTGCCAGCCTACTACAAGCTTGTTCTGAATATCCTGGTACTTGATTTTCTGTTTTCAAATCAACACACCTGTCTAGATGGGCTGTAAATGAGGAAAGAAAAGGAATTCTCTATTTAAATGTGTTGAAATAAATCTTAGAGTGAAAGGATTATGGATGTAGTGTTTATTAAACAAAGATGGCATGTGGATAATCTTACTCTTAAATTCAAGTAAAGAGGAGTGTACAAAACTGAAAAGTTGTGTTTAAAATGATAAGCTTAAAAGCAGAATTACTGCATCTGATACAGAACCTTGTTAGGATGATCCTTACTTGATATGCCTATCTTGAAAAGCTGAGGAGCAAGATGCAAAGGTGCAACGTGGTATTTACAGCTGTGAGTGTACTGATTGAAATACCTTTCATATTTTAATGGCAGTAATTTTGGTATCAGCTAAGAACAGTGAACAGGTATTTGTTTCCCACTGGCTTTAAGCTTATGCAAGAAAGAGGGAAAAGCTAGAACCCAGGGAGCTTGGGCTGCTGCTGATCATGCTGGGGCGTGCAGTAATGGGAGGTATGTTCTGGTTGGAATGGTAACGGGGAGGCCATAAGCTTCCAGGAGCCTGCAAGAGGTTTGGGAATGCCTAGAAGCATGTCCATTAAACGGTGTGTCATATGGGCTGGCAGTCTGTTGAGAGCTTGTTGTCTAAAACCATGATCTAGAAACTGGATTGAAGAATTTCTGAAACATATCACAGCAAAGATTTTAGGAGATGATGGGCTTAAAAATACTAAACAAAACCAAAAGCACAAGTATGTTCTTTGACACACAAAATACTGAGATAAGAGGAAAGAGCTTATTCAGTGTACTGTATATAAATTAGCATAAAGCTGGATAAGAAGGGTGACAAAAAGGCAGAATGAGAGAGAAGAAAGAACTCCATCCTGACTGTACTGGAGAAAGCTGAATTTATAATGCTTGGAGACTTGGAAATGTCTCTAGGAAGAGTCAGTGTTCTGTTTTTAGATTCTTGTTCCATACCCTTCGTATATACATGTGATATTAAAGCTCTTTAGTCATGCTCTAAATCAGTTGGATTTTAAAAATTCACTCTTAACTGTTCCAGGATTTGACTTCACTAAGGACAACTATTTGATTTAAAGGACTGTTTAAAAATTTGAACATGTATAAACTGTCGTGTGTCTAATATTCCAAATTATCATTTATCCAAATGTTTTCTTTCAGGGCAATTCAGTGTGTATTAAAAAAAAAAACAAACCAAAACACACACACACACAGACAAAAAAAACAAAACCCAACCTGCTTCCAAGCAAGCTTTAGATGGATTTTTATTCTTATTTAATAGTGGGTGTTATGATCTCGGTCAGTTTGAAACTTCAGAATAATTAGTTGATGCTGTTTAGCAAACTGATTACTTAAATGGGCAATATTCTAAAACAGAATTCTGCAGGCTTCTTGGTTTATTTCTTAATAATGACAATTTTGGGGGGTTTTTTGAGCCATGAGTACTTTTAAAAAAACTTGTACTGCTAATGATTTATGTACCATACAGTTTGACTCCACTTCTAGAAATCTACATCTAAGGCCAGGTTTAAGATCTCATCATAGATTTCCAGTAATTATTTTTTTTCTACCCTGCAAAATCTAGACTTTCCTTTTTCAATTTAAATCTTAATTGTAGTATATGGAAAGCCTGGGGATCGATAAAGACAAATTTTGAAATGTGCTGAGTCGGTGTCAGCCATGAAGGGCAAGTTGCTTAGTGAAATTAGAAGACGTTGCTTTATCTGGATAAAGCCTTCCTCACGCCTTGGAAGACTGTACTCTCTTGCCATCCTTTCTGAGCAAGGTGTCTGGAAGCATCCTGCCATCTGGAGATGCACTTGCCCTCTGAGTACCCCAGAACCCAGGTTCTTTCTGTTACAGATGGGTGACCGTGCTCCTGCTGCCCTGCTTGTCCTGCGTTGTGTTGGCACTGACTTTTAGCACTTTGGGTCAGTGAAAACAGTGCTGCTGTGAAGGGTCTCGTCTTCTTCATCAATCCCAGCCAGAGGCATTGGAGGGAGCAGAGCAAGGCAGGATGGCTTTGGCTCTAAAGTTCCTGGTCTAGAGAGGGAGCTGAAGAAATTGAAGTATTTATAATAATAAAAAAGCCACTCTGAGCCTTTCACTACAATGTGTAGCAAATCTGAGTATGGGACTTGTTAGTACTCTCTATAGATTTAAAAAACAATCCCCCTCTTCTCTGCTTCTGAGTAACTTGAGCTTCTCAAATGTTCTAGTGCCTGGTTACAGTAATTGCTTGTCGCATGTCTTTGTGGCCTTTTCCTGTGGCAAAAATCTGACTTTCATTGACCTTTTAATTAGATCTGGAGCTTCAGGGAGGTTCTGAAACAGGGTGAGTAATGTCTGAGAAAATATTCTCCTGGCCACTGCCATTTAAAAGGAAGTGGAGGGAAGAGAAAGATGTGCCACACCTGCACTTAAAGTAGCTGTTGCTATCTGAGCTCTTAAAATTGAAAACCAGCTCAGGGTATTTGTATGCATAATGCTGCAACCTTGAGCTATCAGAAAAAAATAAAAAAGGGTGCAGTTCTGTAGCACTGTGAGCTGATCTAATGCCCCGTCCCCTTAGTCCTGTATTTCCTAGTTTATGATGTTTATCTGGCTGAGAACTGAAGTATCAGGAAGAAGGAAATGGTCATTTCACTCTGCTCCCTTACCCAGCTTTCCAAGCAGCTGCCTGGGTGTTAGCACCAGGGCAGGCCACCTCTGCAGCAGCTAGACTGCTCTGAAGGCTGTTGAGTGGGCAGTTCATCTCAGCTTCGTCTGGCTACTTAAGATGATAGCCTCTGAAAAAGAACTGCGCTTCTTTACCCTTCTTGCTCACACTGGAGAAGTAGCCTCTCCTCTCCTGACCCTTCAGTGATGATGATTCAGTGTGTTCAAGATGATAGTTGAATTATGTCCCTTGGTAGGTTGGGTTTCTGCTGGCTTAATGAGCAGAATCAGGTCAGTGAGGTGAGACCGTCTGAATTTGTTACAGCTGATACAAGGAGGAGAGCAGATGTGTGAAACTGTCCCTCTGGTCACAGTGGTCCGCTTCAGTTGTGTCACTGAACGACATCTTTACTTCACTCTAAATTTATTTACCTCATAAGGTGGATTTCTCTCCTGTCATGGTAAATCCATTTGTGTAGGGTGCTTCCTCAGGAAGACCTTATTAATAGAAACCTCTAACCTTTAAAATAAGAGGTGGTGTGTGGTAAATACAGAACCAATGTAAAGTTACATAATGCATGTATTAAGTTTTTAATAACTTGAGAGAACATCTTGCATATATCTGGAGGAAACAAAAGATGTGTGTTTACTGTAAATGTTTGATAAAAGTTATGCTGCTTGTCTGGCAAAGTTTTAAGATGAAATAAAGCATGCAGTTAGAAAACTAGAACTTTGTTCATAGGTTGATGATGTAAGCGGTGGCTTCTTAATTAATGAACGAGTATGTAAGCTTATATCAGCACAGTGTGGTCATCTGATTGGAATTGTTTTATTTCTTAAAGTGTGCAAGAAGTGCTGGGTGTGATGAAATTTAGAATCATTCTTATGTTGTTATTGAAATTTGGATGGGCTCAAATTTGAGATATTCTTAATCTCTAGTTTGAAACTATCTGAAAAATAAGTGACAATTATCAAAGGGTTTTTCTGAGCAGTCATAACTCTCAGACTATTCTACCAATGAATTAACTGTGCTTTTTAGGTTATTCATCATGCAGTAAAATAAATTATTTTAGCAATATTTACACCCTTGTTATGGAATGAAAGAACTTGAATCATTGAAATTTTACTGCTTGGAACTAGTGATTCATGTAGAAGCCTGAAACAATTTTCCCATTATTGCTGTGCTCCAATATGTGATCGCTATTTCAGCACCTGCAAAATCTGGCTCTGGACTAGGAGTATAGAAGAATTCAGGTACAAATAAAGCTATATTAAACAGAGATTGTATTTTGTGGTGTTTGTTGCCATCCATTTCTTACAGACTCTTGTGTAGCATTTCCAGACTCACTGCAATCTGAGGCAAATCCACACCAATTTTAAAAAAGGCCATTTTGCCCTTCCCCATCCTTGTCCTGCCGCCTGCCTTGGGCTGGGGCTCCAACCTCACAGCTGTGTGAGAGTCACATTGGGTCAATGGGTCAGTGGGAGAGGATGGGATAGAAAAGCTTTTGCCTGGAAATGTTTCCTCATTTGACATACGACATGAACACTAATGATGGTCCAGACAATAGAGTGGAGTTTGGTGAGAAGGAGCAAGGAGGAACTCTTTCAGCAGCAGAATGGATTTCCTGGATTAAAGTGGTCATGTGGCTCCCCATTCAGTTGTCTCAAATGTCTGGGGTGTCAGACAGTCCCAGGGAAAATCTGTAATTCAAAGAGCATGTGTATGACTTGATGTGCATGTGTCTTCTGGACTGGATGTGATAGTCTTGAGGAAAATAAAAGGACTGAAGATGGAGCTTTAAGAAGGCATTAGATATCAAGTTATTCAAGAGCAGAAAAGATTCTTTATTGTGGAATAGTAACCTTTTCTTTGCATTTTTTTAGCAAGGCTTAAGAGGAAGGAAAGCCCCACCTTTGAAAACTTTATGAAATTCAAGTAGAAGCAAGATCTGGTATTTCGGTCTCTTCTGAAAGTGACAACTTGCAGACGTTATTGGGATACTGCACAGTAGATTAGTCAGTGAAGTCTCTAAAGCTGAAGAGGCTGATAGACCACCAAGGAATCCATGGTTGTTGCCTAGACTGCTAAGAGTTGAGAACCTTAAGGAAAGGTTAGAGAGACGTGGCAGCTTTCTCTTTCCCAAACAAACACAACAAATTGGAAAGAAGTACAAAAAACTGGACTCCAAACTGCAGTCAGGAACACAGTTTCTCTAGGAGCTCCCATTATTTTTCTGTAGGTAAGCTGCTGTCTTATATATACGAGTACAGCAGGTAATCATTTGGTGTTTGTTCTTGGATGTGTAAGCCAACGCTTACTTCTTCTCCCCTGCTAGAACTCTGTTGCTGTTCTCAGAGAGAAGCACGGTGGCTTTGGCAGGAGTTAAATTGGCAACTCATTTTGTCACTTGGACTACTCAGAACCATCTGTGAGTTCCTCAGTACTTGTCGGTACAAATCTTGAGTATTATCTTTGGTGTCCTTTCATTGTAAGCGTGAAAAGCGGTGAATGGGCTTGTCAGGCAGATAGCCAGCTATTAAGTGTTTGTGGTAACATTCATCAGCGAGCTGGCAAATGTAGCACATTTGGAATCGACTCCTTCTGTGTGGTACTTGCTTTTGGGGTTTGCCACACAAAAAGAATAACAGTGAACAGCGATAATGTTTCAAGGTAAATGCCTTGCTCTTCTGCTGGCAAATTTAGCAAGACTAATAAGATCAGTACCAGAACTACCACTCAGTATTTTTCTTCCAAACAATTCCTGATGCCATTACCCTTTATCATGGTGATAAATTTTTCATGCAGTTACTGCAAACTAGTATACAAATTCTAAAAGCCAGGATAAGTTCTTCTGTAACCCATAAAGCCACTCGTGGAGCAAAATGCAGAAGCTGTAAGCACTGATCTTGGTTTATGCCTAAAAGGAATGATGGTTTTATCCTTTTAACCTTTGAGGATTTTGTATGTAATTATCTAATCCAAACCTTGTCCAAACTCATAGTTCTGTTATGTGCCAGCAAGGTATCTGATTGAAAGTGGTCAGGCACTCTATTTTACATATGTCAGAAGGCTTTCATAAGATGAAGCAAAATCCATAGTCATGGCTGCAGTTGGATATCTTCTCCCTCTACTCTGCTCTTGTGAGGCCCCACCTGGAGTACTGTGTCCAGTTCTGGAGCCCCCAGCACCAGAAACACATGGACCAGTTAGAACGACTCCAGAGGAGGCCACCAGGATGATCCGAGGGCTGGAACACCTCTGCTGTGAGGTCAGGCTGAGAGAGTTGGGGCTGTTCAGCCTGGAGAAGTGAAGGCTCCAGGAGATCCTATAGCGGCCTTCCAGTACCTGAAGGGGCTACAAGAAAGCTGGGGAGGGACTTTTTACAAGGGCAGGTAGTGATAGAACAAGGGGTGATGGCTTTAAACTGGAAGAGGGTAGGTTTAGATGAGATATTAGGAAGAAATTCTTTCCAGAGAGGGGGGTGAGACACTGGCCCAGGTTGCCCAAGGAAGTTGTGGATGCCCCCTCCATGGAAGTGTTCAAG
>NW_010295972.1:8419-22001 GCF_000700745.2 Antrostomus carolinensis
TGGTCTAGTGGAGGGTGTCCCTGCTGATGGCAGGGGTGGTTGGAACTAGATGATCTTTAAGATCCCTTCCAACCCAAACCATTCTATGATTCTATTTGCAATGGGTACCTCTTCAGAAAAGTGACATTTTTTCTAAAAGATTTGTAAATCAGATTAAGTATCACAATACAATATTTAATTTAATAATAGTTACTACTTATTCTCTTGAAAAATGCTCTCAATGAGCCTTAAGAAGATTCAGACTGTCTTGGTGTCCTATTAGTGTGTGTGTCTCTTTCTACTGGCATTTCAGTTCAGATAAATACTGTTAGAAGAGAACATCTTAAAATTAGGAAGTACTGACTAACCAGGCACTACAAAACTGAATGGCCTTGCTTGAGGGATAGAGGGGACTCTGTCAGCATGTGAAGCAGTGTCCTATGTCAAGCTGTTCTTCAAGGGCTGTAAACACTTTGCAAGAGGTAACCAGGTTGTGCTTCTCAGGTGTTTAACCCAGTGGAGCTTGTGTCATTGTAATGATAACCAAAGTCTTGCACCACTGGATCTATTTGTCTAATGGCTGTTGATGAATGATGAAGAATCAGATCATTGAGCAAGAGGCAGACACAGTAAGTGAAGTGCGTGTATGTATGTTATAAAAACGGGAGGGAGGGCATGGCAGAAGCCAAAGGCCCAGCAGGAAATGTGTCAGAGAACACTGAACATATCACCTTTTGCTTGTAAACAGCAAGTTTACAGAAGCTTGGCTTCCTATAGAATTTACTAGTTTTAGTGGAATAACCCCCTGCCCTTCACTCTGTACTACCTTCCCTTTTCTGCTGTAGGCTTCCTTTCTTTCCTCTTCTGTGTCAGTGTCACTCTACTGTCCCTCCATGACCAGGGACAGAAGGTATGTCTACTTTGCACCTTCATCTGTGCCCAGCTGAGCAGGTGATGGCTATATTCCTGCTACAGCCTTTCCCTTAGTGGAGATGATGCTGTGAGTGCCTTGCCTATTCACTGTGGCAACTTGGTGTCTTTGGACAACTTCAGTGAAATTTGGTAAAGGGTGTTTTAAGGGTCTTCACTGGGATCAAAAGGTACCAGGCGGGAGGAATGGACTCAGACTGCCAAACAGTGTGGTCACAGATACCTTACTTCCTTAGGAAACCAGACTGAAAAAAAAGCATTCACAGGGGTGGACAGTAAGAGGAAACAGGCCAGCACAGGAAAAGGGAGGCAAGGATCTGTATTTGGAAAAATTCAGATTGGAGTCAACAAAGGATGAAAGAATTAACAAAAATTTACATTTCTAAAATACAGGGAAAATTTCACAATTGGTTAGCAAGAGGATTGTACTTCTTTAAAACTCAAGTGTGGGTTGTAACAGGTATTTATCACCCTAGTAAGCAGGTTGAGGCTACCTGGGTGTGGGTATCTCCCAAGTCATGTATACAAGCACTAACTTGTTAAACCTGTCAGCCTACTGTTTTAGTAGCAATATCACAGGAATGCTGTTTCTTTGAAAAGGGTGCACAAAGGGCAAACGAGTTACTTGATTTCTAGAATGTAAGTTGAGAGGAATGGTTGAGGGAAATAGTAAAACTTGCTGCTCTTTCATGTTCTTTCTCCAAAGCAAACATCTTAAATAAAATATTGGATCTGCCTGGTGGGAGTACAGCTCCACAGACAATTATCTGCGTCATTTTGTTGTTTCCCTGACATTAATATTTTGCAATTTGCATAGTTTCCTACCACAGTATTTTCTAAAGGGGATGAGTAGATAAAGGGAGCATGGTGTCAGATGAATTTCTGTATGACCAGACAGTTTGGACATACCTTCTGGGTAGACCTACCTGCATGTTATTATTGTGTTATTTAATGACTTAAACCCCTAATTACTTACAAGATCAGTTCTGAACTGTCAAACTGTCTGGTGCAAGGCAGCCCAGGATATGAATAGGCTGTCCAGAGGGGCCATGGAGCCTCCATCCTTGGAAGTTTTTGAGACCTGACCAGGAAAAACCCCAAGTAATTTAGTCTGAAATCAATATTGACTGTGCAGAAGGTTGGACTAGAGACCTCCTGAGGTCCCTTTCAGCCCGAGTTACTGAGAGAGACCTGTAAGCCTGTGTATTATTTTCTTGCAGTTGTCACAGTCATTTAAAACTTGAAGCTGCCAATGATACAAAACATGAGATGTTCTTGAACGTTTGGCAGCTTTGACTTAGTGATTTTTGTGACTCTGAGTTTCTGGAAACTTGTACTGCCTAACGAAATACAAAGGAGTCCTCAAATTAGAGCCATTGGGTAACTTGACCACCTGAAGCAGTAGTTACTGTAAAGCCAGCAGGTATTCTTTTGTCCACTGCAACGTGAAGGTGCTAGCTTTTGTGATTCCAGGTAGTAAATTATTGACATAAATTGAATGGTTCAGAATCTGAACAGAAAGTGAAAATCCAAAACATATCTCAACACTTCTCATTTTTAACCTCACTCTAGCTTGGGAAAACTTGTCCTATTATTTCTTTTGAGGGTGCTCTTGACAATACTACAATCCTTCCCTGAAACTGCTTTCAGAAATGAGAGGAAGTTTGACGTATGCTTCTGACCTTGATAGAGGCCAGCATGCACCCATTCCTGGGGTAGAGTGCAGAGTGCCCAATCTGCCATGTCACATCATCTCCACTGGCATTTCCTGCAGATTTTAGTCATTCTGAAACAGTCTTCAAATATATTTTATCAGGCAGCACAATACAAATTGACTGCAGTGTAGATACACCAACTCACAAACCTAAATCACAAACCTATTTACCTACAACGGCGCTTCAAATTATGTTTTCAAATTATTCAGATTGATGTTTGCTTTTTGTGCAAACAAAATATCCTAGTCACATCCATCAGTGGAAGAGGAGAGTATGATAGGAATAGAATTTGTTTGTGGGTGGAGAATTATGTCTTTCATACATCCTTGGTTTTTGATGAAGAAATAAATACTGGCATTTCACTTCCCATTATAAATATTGATCAAAACATAGACTGTTACTGTTTTGTATGATATTCTTGAGAGCATGTATTTCTTGGTGCCTTAAAATTAGTTGGATGTTTGTTTTTTTTTCTTGAACACCCTTCTTCCAAACAAATGTGAGTACAATAATGCAAAATCAGTTTGATAGGAAAGGTAGTGATGCATAAAAATATATTGCATGTAGAACACCTATCCCAAGTTCTGATTACATCCTCATAGTCATGAATAAACAAACTCTTGCAATTACTCTCAGCTAATGTTACCCTGACAACAGTATATATAACAAAATTCGGTAATTATTGCCAACAAAACCCTCAGTAGAGCTAATGCTTCTGTTTGCCAGGATGAAATACTTAAGTATTAAATCAACTCCAAATCATAAATCCTGATTTTAATATTAGGATCAAAACTAATCAGTAAAGGGTAATTATTCATTACAGTATATGGAGTGAAGTTTGCGTCAAGTTCTTTATTTGTAGAATAGTGTTATGTAAAAGGAGAAGCTGGAGCTTTTTATTAGTGATATAGTGGTGAGTGTATCACTTGGTATCATTCTGGCAAGCACAGTGAGCACAGCTCTCTGATACTTTTTGGTGAAAGCTTCTGCTCACTCAATTTTGCCGGTTCTATGCGTGCTACTGATCTGGGTATTAGAGGGTTGAGGAACAGCAACCTTCTGGGGGGAGCAGGAGAGCAAATTGGAAATATTTTTTGATTGAACTTACTAAGAGGTAAAAATTGTGCAACCCAGTACTTAAAAGCAGCAGTCACGTCCTCATGTAAACAGGATTCTGCTCCAAAATGCCAGTGAAGTAACTATCAGTTTAGATGAATTACTGCTGCGTTGCCACCTCTGAGGCTCTGATCTGCTGCATAACCACTGTTTTAGTCTCTGTGATGATGAGATTCTGTGGATATTAGGTTTTATTTTCAAATATTATTTACTTCTAAGGAATCTTAGATGCCTTGATGGAGACTTGAATTTTATCCATTCCAGGGGAAGTCCTATCCAATTTAAAATTATTCTCTACATTCAAATATTCATGTTTGGTCCTTGGTGAGGGAGACAACTGAAGTTGCAGTGTTTCTGAACACCAACATCTGCGAAATACTAAAAGCCAACTTTAGTAAACTGCACAAATAGCTTGTAAAAATAGTAGCTTCCTTTTAGGAGGGAATACTTTTTTAAATTTACATGTATTAAACTACTTCATTTTAATATGTAGTACTTCAGTTGACCAATTGAGATGGAAAAAGCAGGACCAACCTAGGACTCTTGCAGTTTTTTAATTGAAATGGTGGTAAAGAGAATGAGGTCTGCTAAATTCTTCCTTCTTGAAGAATACAATTCCTAGAAAGATAGCATTAATACCCTGCTCTGCAGACACTACTTCTTCTGTTTACTCAAATCTAAGTATGTGCTCTGCTTGATATATAATATTTATTATATTTTAAAACATAAAACTAAATTAATTCTCTTGCTTTAATACAGCTTAATACATTTCTAAACCAAATCCTAGTTTTAGTGAGGTGAAATTTGATATACTGATTCAAAGCAAGGAAAACTGCAGACAAAATAATAAAATATTTCGTCACTAGTTGACAAAACAAACAAACAAACAAAAAGAAATAAGGACTTTTTTTTTTTTTAAGTGTACAAAACAGCTTAAATTTGTGTAGGTTTGTGTCTTCCTGCTTTGAAAGTTGCTTGTGATCAATTTACAGCAGCAGAGCTTTTTATAAATACTTAAACCCATTATTTTGGTATTCTGTTTGCTGACTAGAATTATTGCTAAAGTTATTTCTTTAAAACAAACAAACAAAAAAATCTTGAGTTAGTAACCCCCAGAAGTAAAATTACTGGATTTAATTTCCCCTCCATTTGAATAACAGAAGCTGGTGTTCTGCAAAATGAGCCTAATGACCTGCATTCTGTATTAACAATCCATAACTTGATAATGGAACTTTCCCATTTACTCCTTATCTGTAGTTGTGTTTCCTCAGTCTGTCCTGATTTGATGGGAAGGGAAGGAGGCAAGAGAACCCTGCAAGATAACTGATGTGTATCACAGCCATCATTGGACTGGTATAGGTCACTAACTGGTTTGAGTTGGTGTTGCTGGGTAGGTTTGTTAGAAACATTTTGGGGTTTTGGGATGATAGTCTCAATGGCCTTGTGGTGGAGGAGACCGTGGTAGGCAATTCTGCCCAGCTGAAATGGGGAATCTAGCAGAAAATCTAGTGGCATCTTGTTCTTAAATTTCATGTTTTGGACAGACAAGAAACGTCCAGTGAAAGGGGTATTGCTTGTGGAGGAAACCTTTTCAATAACACCTCTCCTAAGTACAAAGAAGCAGCATGGCTGATCTTCAGTACAGCTGTTTCTTCATTTTGTGAACTGTTACATGGGTTTTTGCTGAGATGTTTTCAGGCTTTCTTGGTTAGACTTCATTCTGAAGTCTGTAATCTCCCGTTCAGATTTCGGTATCTTCCGTGCATTTGTAAGGTTTGGTTTGTTTGTGTTAGCATCTGAAATACACTGTCAAGGCAGCGACCCCTCTTGTAGGAATTCTCTTTGGTTTATAACTCATTAGCTTAATCGTAATGTAAGGTGAGGTAAAACGGGAGCCTGGGCTGAATTACAAGTGATAGTTCTGTGATGTTTTATTCGGTTGCAAATGGAAAAAATACATGTGTTTAAAAACATCAGTCTTTTTAGTCATAATGCTTGTGATGAGGTGAAGAGCAGCAGTCTTTTTTGTACTTAGAAGTGTAAGCTGCTGCTTTCTAGACACCATACTTGCTCTTGTACAGTTTAGCTTACACTCCTGCTTTTCCTTATTGGTTTGGTCTTCATAATTAGAATAGTGAATTGTAACCAGTGTTGTATCTAAACAGTAATCCTCATCCTGTGATATGCTAGAAATAAATAAAATATTCTGAATGGGAACTGGAGAGGAGAAAATTGATGGTATCTGCAAGTACAGAGGAATTTATCAACCAGATATTTTGAGAAATGTCTTGAATCCAGTGGGACTACCAGAACAAAGTAAGTGTAGATTAGTTAATTGCTGGACATCTTTTAGGCTGCAGCCCTACAATACTTGATCTAATTGAGATCTGGTGAATGTTGCTTTACAGAAAAGGTATGTCAAAGTAAAAATCTTACATTAGCCACAGATCTTGTAGAAAATGGTTTCATTGCTATTGAGTAGAGACAGATGTTCCTTGAGAGTGGTTTGTTAAAGCTTTAGCTGGTACTAGCTGAACTCTCCTTAAGAGGAGAATTATTGTAGGGGCTGAAGAATAGGACAGATTTTCTCTAGGATTTACCAGTAATGAATCAGCTCTCTCGCTTTCATCTGGTCCTTCACTGGTTCACAAAACACTAAACAAAATAAGGGTGGGGGGGGAAGAGAAATCCTTCAGAAAGACTTATTTGCTCATTAGTCACTGGCAGCAAGGCAGAACCAATCATAGGACTGAACTTTTTGTAAAATTCTAAGTGTTAATTAAATAGTGTAATTAACTTATTTTCCTTCTATAGTTCTAATAGTAGTTGAAAACTACTGTTGCACTGGGTATGCAACAAGTACTTTTGACCTCTGGTTTAAGAGTTATTTTGGCTTATAATATTTCTCTTCATAATTTTTTTTTTATTTTTTCTTAAACAGCAAAACCATTTACAAAATTGGTAAAGGAAATGCAGCTCCATCGAGATGACTTTGAAATTATAAAAGTGATTGGAAGAGGTGCATTTGGTGAGGTAAGAGATTTTTTATTCTCAGTTGTAGTAATGTAACTGTCATTGTTTGTGCATTTAATCTCTTGCTACAGTTAACCTGTACTTGTCCTAAAGACAAAAGATTCACACAGATGTGTTAAAATACTTCTAAATGTGGGATATAACTAAGTACTAGTTAAAGGTCCCTTTGAAGCAGGGTATTTAGTGTCCACTGACTCATTCTGACTTCAGTGTAGCAAAACAAGTGTCTCTTCAATGTGTGTATGAACAAGGTGGTCCCACCTAACAGCTGCACAGCTGAATTTGGGATCCCTTCTCCCACTTGCCATATGTACTCTTCTGTGCTGCTATAATTTAACACAGAGCTGGGCTGCTTCTATGGTAGGAACGCAGAGGCTGCTCCACCCATCTGCCTGTCTCTGTAGCAATCTGGTAATGCAGAAAGACGCATTTGGCTGCCTCAAAGGCTGTTCCCTGTCATCTTTGAAGATCAAAGGCTGCTGGATCTGTTTTTTGGACAGCAAGTTGAATCATGCTGGTATGATAGGACCGCCTTATGTTTTGAGGACTCACCAGTCTCGGGACCCTGGATTGAAGCTTTATTTCTTCATATGCTTGATTAAAGTCTCATCAGTCACAGAAGTCTGATGGGGCTTGCCACTGGCAAGAGCATTGATGAGCATGTCCTCTCCAGTAGGCATAGGATACCTGAGACTTCTAGAGAACCTCAAAGACAACCCTTTCAACATTTAAGTACCCATAACTAAAGCGATAGCTGTCAGCAAAAGAGGTTATTAACTAGAGAATTTCTAAAGTTAAAAATCCCCTTAAATTTCTTTCAGGAAGCATATTTTAAATAGTGTCACACTGAAGTCAAATGTAGTGACAGCCATCAGCAGCTCACTTCAGACTATTAGCACTTGGTTGCAACTTCTGCTGCCAGTGGCTAAGCTTCCCTATCTTCATCTCCTGTTGTCTCCATAGAGAACAGGACTGTGTGTGCTGTACAGGGCTTTCCTTCCAGGCATGGTGTGCCCTGGACACGTCAAACTCTTTCACATGGGGTTTGACTGTGGGACAGAGATATCACAAGCAGAACAGAAACTAAGCTAGAAAAATGCCAGGACCCTGCTCGACCTCGGTTCAGAAAGCAATGAGGTTTCTGTGTGCTTACGCACTTGGTGAAGTAATAGCTTCATATGCACATAATTTTAAGCTACTTCAGAGACAGCTTTTGAGGGAAGTGAACACCTAAGACAGAAACTAGTGTTTCAAGAACACCTCTTTGTCTGTACCATCCATCTAATGATGTGAGAGGTAACATGTAGTTCGTGTGTAATCGTCGTGAGCGTAGCTGCTGAAGGAACTTGAGCATTTGAAGTAAAATGTTAAGATAAATAGTAACATCTTGACCTGTAAGACAAAAGTTCACTTTCTAGTGGATGTTGAACTTGATGATTTGCAACATTTGTTACAAAAAAGGAAGTGTTATCTTAGGTTAGTGAAATACTGCATGAAACTCAGTTGGTTGTTTCACCTGAGTGTTTGTTTTTAGCTGACATGTATTATTTGAACATGGCTTCTAGAGAGAAAAGTTACTGCAAAGAATTTGACAGGAAAAAGCAGAAATGGGAAAAAAATAAATTTTAAGTCTGAGGAAGGGCTAATAGCTACAAATTAAGTCCAGAAAATAAGTCTGAGCAGAGGGGTTTAAGATAGAAGGCCTAGAGAATCAAGACAGTAGTAGGTAACTGTCCACCTCTCCGTTAGAGTTTTGATTCAAAGCAGTAGCACAGTTTTGCCCCCACTTACTGCAGAATGATTTTACTGTGTGTGAGCTGGATTTATCTTGGAGGAAACTAAACCAGAACCTCCATTCCAGGTGTGCACCAAATGTGCTGCTCACCTCAAGGAGTACATAAGAATCAATCACTGGGTTTGACTCTCGTAACAGCTTCAAAGCTTGTTTGGTCCAGGAGACCAGGCTAGATACAGTCTGAAGCAAAATTCTTGAACTGCATACAGTATAGATGAGAAGGCTCAGCACAGTCTACTTTCATCTGTTGTTCTGGTCTTTTTGTGCCAAATTACTTGCTATAGTAGCTGTGACCACTGATATCTAAAGAATTTTAGATTAGTGTTTTGGCAGTTTGCCTTTTGGTGGGATTAGAAGTGGTTTCTGGATCTTTTCAGAACTAGGCTTGTGAATGCTATAGCTATCAAAAATGGTTTCAGGTCAAGGGAACCCTTTATAGTGACTTACAGATGGAGTCAGTGTTGGGAATGCCTTCACACAGTCTAACTTAAAGGAAGGGCTGTTTTCCATAGTACTTGCTCTGTTCTTTTTCAAAAAGATACTCTTCTCCACTTAAGGAGAAAGCTGGAAATCTCAGTACAAGGGCAGATGAAGTATTTATATGAACTTCAAGAGACTACGGTTTAAACTTGCTAGGGGGTTTAGGATGACCTTCTTTAGCTTTGGATCAAGAGTCTTACGGTGTAGAAAAGACACAAATTCTGGGTGGAAACTTGTATTCATAGTGTTTGGAGTACCTGAATCAACAATATCTTTCATATTCTTTCATTTGGAAAAGCATGAAACTTAACTAAAGCAATTCATACATCCCACTCCCTCCTCAGTGGAAATGAAAATTCACAGAAGGGAAATGGGAAAGTATCTTAATTTCATCCTTCTGTTAGAGCTTTGAGTGGTCACAAAGTCAGTGGTATTAGTTACCTGTCAATGTCACATTGTCGTGTTCATCTTTCAATTATAAAAGTTTTAGTTTATAGTTGTAGCAACTTGAAACTTTTTGATCAGTTTAAATTATTGATTTTAAGTTTGTTATACTTTAATCCGACTTGCCAGAGAGTATTTCATGATTTTGCTTATGAATAAATCCTTTGACCCTTGTGTATACAACACTGCTAAACTGCCAAATGTTATAGGCATTATAAAATAGTAATTATATAAAGGTTGACATTCCATAATAAGAAAATAAAGTCTAGTTTCTTGAGAGGGACTTGTGGCATCTGATTTGTATAAAGCAACACTTCAGAAAACTGAATGGGGGAGCTATAAATAATTTTTCCATACTACATTCATACGTGCATAGGAACTATGTTAGAAATTAGTTGGTGGGATTCTAGTGGTTATAAGGTTATTCACTAGTTCTTGTTTAAAAAGAACAACAAACAAAAACAGAAAACCAAACACATCTATCTGCTAGAAATAAATTTTAAAAATACTTGTAAAATATTTTATATAATGCATAAAGAAATTAATCAGAATTAAAATGAACATATTCCTGTTAGAATTAAGTAGTTTAAATTGAATGCTGAACAGCTAAACAAGCCAGACTTCAAAAAGGATGAAAATTACATTCCATTCTTCTCAGTTTAGCTACTTTGGACTTTTTGGAGAATGCCATGGGCTTTAGTTTTACCAAAGGCCTTTTGCATAAATCAGTAGCTTTGAAGAAAGATAGCTTAAACAAAATAAAGGCATGATATTAGGTATTAGTCAGGATCAGTAGTCAGTTTTTGCCACACAACATGTAAAACAAGGAAATATGGTATTTGACCGGAGAGGGGATTAAGACCATATGTGAGCTTGTCCCTGTGAACACAACTGCAAAATTAGTATCTAATTTAAGGCAGATTGATATAATCACCAGTACATATCTGTACTGGCATATCAGTGCCTTTATCTTTCTTCTTTTCAAACCAGCAGAACTCAGCGTAGTTCTTTACACTTTTTCCAGCAGTATTAGAACAAAACCAAACCGGTAATCCAAAACCACCTGAGTGGAAGTTCTTACAGCATGGGAGACCTGAGAAAGCAAGAGAAAAAAAGGTTTCCTAAAGTTCTCATTATTATGCTAGGACAGAAATAGCCTAGCTCAGAACCTAAAGATTTCTTCTCCAGCCACCTGCGAAAACATGAAGTTCTCCTCTTCTCATAAACTAAGCCAGCTACTTTGCATACAGAGTAAACTAAATGTCTGAATAACCTTTACAGCAACATTTAAGGCTTTGACTCCTGGAGTCACTGGCTTGAGAACATAATTTAATTATTTCAGAAGTTACATAGTTATGAAGAAAAGTTTGAAATGTTCTTTGAGTGCATGACCGTTAGAATAGCATATAATTTGAAATGCTAGCTGTAAGAAGGATAAACTACTCATGGCTCTTCCTCATCTTCTAGGGTGTGTTTGCCTGGGTGTAAATGCCCCAGTGTTACTTTCAGTCTTTTTTTTTTTTCTGGGTCATACAGGCAGATACCTCGTCTGCAGGGGGGAAACCTCCATAAGGAATAAAACTAATAATGGTTTAAAGAACCCTGAAACAAAATAGAACTAAAATAGTTTTCTGTAATCTTAATTCTGATTTGTATTAATAAAATTAATGCAGAATTCTGTAGACAAGAATGAATTTGTTTTGTACAGTGAAGTTTTTATTAGCTAGTGAAAATGTACATTCTTTAGGAGAAGATGTAAAGAATATGAGCAGAGAATGGAAAACTCCTCCAGCTTTTAGTTGTTTAAAAAACCACACCAAAACAAAAAACCACACCAACTTGTGGCTTGAAGTTTGCATGTGCCTGACTACTCCTTCCATCTAGAAACACTGTGGAGCATTATTTGAAGGAAATAATGTCTGAGAACCAGTGGTTGGTGAGATTGTGACTGACTGAGACACTTATGCCAGCCTCTACATGCCAAGGGAACTGGGAGTACTGGTGCTGCAGCAGTGTGAGAGGGATAGGAGGATCCTGTCTATGGAGACTCTCTGGCTATAAATATTGGCACTTGCTCCTTTGTAAGCTTCATCTGACCTCTTAGTAATGTACTTGCAAGCCTTTAAGATCACTTTTCCTCATTTTGTGTAAAGGACCATTTAGGCACGCTACTGTAGATTAACGCATTTCAATGAAGAGCAGTTGTTGAAGGAAGAACCGTGTCAAGATGTACCTTGTTTGAAAACTTGGATTGTATAACGTGGCTGACACGTCCTGGAAATTTGGCAGCATAGGACTGAAACAATTGTTTTCCTTCTCTTGTTTGTTAGCAAGGGTTTCTTGAATGAGCAGTGCTTGCCGTGGTTGCAGCGGAAGGGTGGAACTGCTTGGTCTTGCTTAGCACAAAAATAACTAAAAGTCTTAATGTGCCCCACCTCAGTATTACTGCTCTGGATGGATTAGAAATACCTTTTCATATAAATGCTGTTGTGTACGGACTTGATCCATGTAGTGTTTAGTAATGGGACATGTCACCTCGACTCAGAATGCTTAGTCAGAGTCTTAGATGGAATCAACAGACATAAAAATCTGTTTCCAGAAGAAAATAAATAATGGTTTAGAGAACGAGACTGATCCCCTGTTTACCACGGGTTTCTGGTAGATTATGTGGTGAGATGTACTGGCTAAGGGTGCAGTGAGACTCAGAATGAACATGTAAACCTAAGCTTCCTGCGGACAGTTGTGCTTGACAATACAACACAGAGCAGTTTGTGCCTTCTCCACCTTGTACTTGCAGCTGTAGGGTACTGGGTTTAACATTTTCATGTGCTTCTAGAAATTAACCTGGGGTACAGTGAGCCTACAAACTGCAGTTAAGGCTGTCTCACCTATTCAGAAGCTTTGGTGATTGGTATTAAGCACCCAGTGGGGTGCTTCCTACATTGTAGATTAACAGAATACCCAAGTATTGCACACAATGTATGACACTTTTCATCCAGCAAGTCGAAGAGTCAAAGCGTTCAGAATACGATGCAGAAATATTTAATTAGCTTTGCTTTTCTACAGTCTGCTCTTCACAAAAAAAAAACAAAAAACAAAAAACAAAAAAAAAAAAAAACAGAAACAAAAAAAAAAAAAAACAAAGCAATCTATTTTCTGCTGTGGAAATGGACAAAGAAATAAGCTGCTTTGTTTTGAAAATGCTTCAAAAGAGCTAGTTGGTATCTTAGTCCTCCCCAGCTCGGGGTCTGTTTGTATGGCAGCACCAAGTTACTATGGTGACAGGCAGGTTGCAAGGAGCTGGAGAGACTCAGTTCATTGTAGTGCTGCTGCCAGACCAGCCATTTGTCTCTACCATCCCCCTGATGGCTGAGGAAGAGCCTTGGTGTTATTCGAGGCCTTTATTCTTCTTTTGCAGAACCTTTCTGGCTGAGGTTTCTTATTTGCACAACATGAAGATCCACACTGTGTATTTAAAAAAAAAATAGGGTTTTTTGTTTTTTTGTTTGGGTTTTGGGTTTTTTTTTGGAAATGTACACCATGGCATATGAACCCTACCAAAAGACACTCTGGTTGCTTGTTTTAAATCTCAAATATACATAAAAAACCTGATAGAGCAGTCCAGACCAGTTTTTCTCAAAGATGCATTATTAAAACTGTTAACTAATGAGCTATATATCAAAGACTTTTCATATCCTAGAGTATCAGGGGGATAAAGCAGTTCCTGCAGTGTTTTTTCAGTAGTTGGTATCCTAGGTATCAATAGCATGAGACAGAAATAGAGTAAGTGGCATATACAAGCTTTAACTGAGGGAAATGACCGCAGTATTCAATTATGAATCTGGCAATAAGATGTTTCGAATAAATTGTTTACATCTGAAATGACATTCTGTCTCTCCTGCTGGTTGAAAGGCTTCTCTAAAATCTCTGCTCAAATGTCTAAAGCCATTCCAAGTTCCTGCCAAAGGTTAATTCATGGTAATTTTACACTGTTTTATCCATGTAATTTTATTGCCCATTAGACTAAGCCGATCTTTTATCTTTTATCATCCTTATTGCTGATGTCATAGAATCATAGAATCATAGAATG
>NW_010295973.1:0-4635 GCF_000700745.2 Antrostomus carolinensis
AACTCACAACATTCTATGATTCTATGACCTCTATCCCTCCCAGGAGCCGAGGAGACCTTTGAGTACTGTGATGTGGTCATCAACAGCCAGGAGAAGGTTTCAGATGTGTACACGCAGCTGGAGAAGCTGGGAGAGTAAGTGGAGGTCCCATGTCCCTACTGCCTGGGGATGGTCCATGGCTGTCCATATGCAGCCATGGGTGGGATGCAGGGTGGTGGTGATGGCTCCTCCATCCCTCATCCTTGCTCTGTCCCAGGGGAAAATTCGGGACAGTTTATCGACTGCAGGAAAAAGCCACCGGCAAAATCCGGGCTGGGAAATATTTCCGGACACAGACGGCTAAAGAGAAGCAGGCAGCTGGGGCCGAGGTGGAGCTCATGAACCTGCTGCATCACCCACGCCTCGTCCAGTGCCTCGCTGCCTTCCAGGGCCCCACCGAGCTGGTCATGGTGATGGAATAGTGAGTGGGGGGCAGAGTCAAGTCTGGGGGTGGTGGGGACAGTGCTGGACCCCGCAAGAAAGAGCGTTGAAGGTGGGGAGGGGTCCCTGCACCGTGGAGTGTGGGATGGATGAGGAACCTGAAGGCCCTGGAGATAATGGATGGTGCGATGCTTCCAGAGCACTGAGGTTGGCTTCACTGGTGGGGCTTCTCCTCGGGGCTGGAAGAACCTAACAGGGTCCCCAGCACTTTGTTCTCTCCCAGCATGGCACGTGGGGTGGGATCCTGCACCGTGAGGTGCTGGCATGTGGTGTTGGATAGATGGAGAACCTGTAGACCCTGGACATAAGGGTGGTGAGATCCTCCCAGAGCTCTGCATCTGGATTTCCTGCTGGGGCTTTTCTTCCTTGGGGCTGGTAGACCCTAGTGAGGTCCCCAGTACCTTGTCCTCCCTCAGCGTGGCAGGTGGGGAGCTCTTTGAGCGCATCGTGGACGATGACTTTGAGCACACGGAGCCCAGCAGCGCCCAGTACATGCAGCAGATCCTGGAGGGGCTGCAGTTCATGCATGGCCAGGCTGTTGTCCACCTTGACCTCAAACCTGAGAACATTGTCTGCGTCAGCCCTGGCAGCCACTGGCTCAAGATCATTGACTTTGGCTTGGCACGGAAGCTGGGTGAGCGAGGATGGGGGTCCTGGGGGGACCAGGGCAGGGACTGTCACCATCACAGAGACACGATCCAGCTGGGTACGTCAGCGAGGAGCTTGGCATCCTCCTGCCCATGCTTTTGGGATGAGCAGCCTTGTGGCAACAGATCAAAGCACTTCCTGGTGACCATAAGATGCTCTGGGGAAACCTGCATGTCCCCAGCCCTGCCTCCAAGGTGGAGACCCCCAAGAACACCATCCCTGTGGGTACCCAGCATCCAGAGATGCTCTAGGAGAACACCAAGACCTGCCATGGGTCCTGGAGCAGGGGCTCATCCACCCAGCCTGTGTTAGTGTGCTTCCCCAAGGAGATCTAAGCATGGACACCTGCCCCATGGTCTACATCTTCTCCACAGCTCCAGACACCCCCGTGAAGGTGTTGCACGGCACCCCTGAGTTCATGGCTCCAGAAGTGGTGGCCTTTGAGCCTGTGGGCTTCTCCACGGACATGTGGAGTGTTGGTGTCATCTGCTACATCCTGTGAGTGGCCTTCTGGGGACAGCAGGTTGGGCTGGAGGGGGCCAAGCTGGCACTGATGTCCTTGCATCACCTCTCCAGGCTGAGTGGGGAGTCCCCCTTCCAGGGGGACAGTGACATGGAGACGCTGAGCAACATCACAGCTGCCCAGTGGGACTTTGAGGAGGAGACCTTCTCAGAGATCTCCCAGCAAGCCAAGGACTTCATCAGCCAACTACTGCAGAAGGACCCCCGGTAGAACCTGGGGGTGGCTGTGGGGCACATCTGTATGGTCAGAGGTGGAGCTGCGGTGGGATTTGGGGTGCCAAGGGGATGGGCAGGGGAACGTGCTCAATGCAGTTGGTGAAGGGGATGCTCCTTGGGGCCATGCCAGCAGCTGAGGGTCTGATGGTGGAGAAGCCCCCCGTGACCACCCCTTCTGCCCCCAGTTGCCGTCTCTCCAGCGTGGAAGCTCTGCTCCACCCCTGGCTGCAGCAGCCCCAGCCCAGCAGCCCCAAGGTGCTGTCAAAGGAGAGGATCAAGCAGTTCCTCACTCGTCGGAAGTGGCAGGTACCTGGGAGGATGATGAGGACGTGGGGATGGGGATGGCTCTGGTGGGGCTCAGTGCTCCTTCTCTTCTCTTCTCTCCAGAAAACAGGCAAAGCTCTGCTGGCCCTCAACAGGTTGACCCTGCTGTCCCAGAGCCCAGAGAGGAAAGCGTCAGAGGCTCAGGATGAGGAAGGTGATGGCCCCTGAAGCATCATCCCCACCAACCCACTTCCATCTGCTTTGTCACCCCCAACTCCTGCTCCTGGGCTGCTTTGCCCACCTTTGCTCCAAACTTCCCTGATGCCACCAAACACCTGGGCATGTCCCCACTGTGGTATTTCTGCTCTGGGCCACCTTCAGTGCCCCAAAGTCCTCTCCATCCTCATCCCCAAGGGGCCATCTCTGCTGCAGCCTTAGAACAGGCGCATCCTGCTCTGCAGGGCTGGGACCTGTGTGTGATCCAGAGCTGATCCCCATGGGACCTGCCCCACGGGTCCCACACATCTTCCTCCAGCAGGAGAGAGGTTGAACTCAGCCAGCTCCTCATGGTTCCCTCTGTCCATCTGCCCACAGACCTGGGCTGCAGCCTGGAGGAGGACCAAGCCTCTGGGTCTCTGCCCCAATGAGATCCCAGCTTCTTGGAGCTGCTGACGGACCGAGAGGAGGGGGAAGGTGGGAGCACTGGGGGCACAGGGGAGGCAGAGAGCAGTGTCAGCGTGGCCAAGCCACCCCAGCCCTGGACCACCTAAAGCAGCTGGTGAGAGAGGAGCAGGGAGTGTTGGGGATGAAACCTCCTCCAGCAGCTCACACAATGACCCACCCAGCCTGGGGTAGACCCAGACCCCAGGGCTCCTCTCCCATGGGTGAGCTTTGGGGTCCCATGGTGTCCCTGTACTGGTGTGGGGACAGCCATGCCTGCTGTCCCCAGCAAGGAACCAGTGCTCCTGTCTGCATGGCCACCCAGGCTTGAGCTGTCACCAATAAAGCGCTGAGGATCTCTGCACTCCCTGTGCTGCTCCTTTTTCCACCCAAAATCACCGGGAGGGATGGGGAAGAGCTGCCCAAGCTGTGCCCACCCTTTGGGAGCTGGTACCAGCCTTTGTCCCCACCTGGGCCACCACTCTTGTCTTCTCCAGCAGAGATGCTGGCCCTCGGGACAGGGACTGAGTGGGGACGGCTCTAGCAGCAGCCCTGGGTGTCCCTTGTTTGGAAGAGTTGTCCCTCATCATGAAGGGGTGTTGGCATCAGGTCCTGAGCCCACAGGTAAGAGGAACCAGGATGAACCCTGGGAACTCTGGTCCCTCAATATCTGGGCCAACTCTGGTACCAGCAGAGCTGGGAGGAGCCCAGAAACTGCTGTGTGACCTCCAGCCTCCTCCTAAGGAGGCAGCTTGAGCAGGAATTGGGGTTTGGGTCTTCAACAATGAGTGCACAGCCCTACACCTGGAGAAGAACAACCCGAGGCACCAGTATGTGCTGAGGGACACCCAGCTGGGAAGCAGCTTGGCCTGGGGGTCCTGGTGGACACCAGACTGACCATGAACCAGCACTGTGCCCTTGCTGCAAAGAAGGCGAATGGTGTCCTGGGCTGCACTAGACAACGTCTTGCCTGTAGGTCAAGGGAGGAGATCCTTCCCTTTGTTCAGCACTGGTGAGGCCACACCTGGAGGCCTGTGTCATGTCCTGGGGTCCCCAGTCTCTCTTGTACTGGGGACCCCAGGACATGACATGATGAAGGAACTGGAGAACCTCACCTATGAGGAAAGGTGAGGGAGGTGGGACTGTTTAGCCTGGAGAAGAGAAGGATCAGGGGGCATCTCATCAATGTATATAAATACCTGAAGGGAGGTTACAGAGAGGATGGAGCCAGGTTCTTCTCAGTGGTGACCAGAGGCCATGGGCACCAGTTGAAACACAGGAGGTTCCATCTGAACCTCGGGAAACACTTTTTTACTGGTGATGGAGCACTGGCACAGGTTGCCCAGGGCGTTTGTGTGATCTCCATCCTTGGTGATATTAAACTGTCTAGACGTAGTCCTGGGCAACTTGCTCTGGGTGGCTTTGTTGGAGCAGGAGGATTTCCAGAGATCCCTTCTGACCTCAACCCTGTGATTCTGTGAAAACCCACCTCCTGTTCACGCAGGGCTGGGGCAACTCTCCTCCATCACATGCTGATGCTGGAGGACTTGTGAAGGTCCCCTGGTTGGAGTGGTCCAGCCCCGTGCACACTGCCAGGGTACAGCTGTGCCAAATCACACACGGCTGAGGCACAGCTTCAACTCCTCCTCCTTCTCTTCCTCCTCCCCTTCTGGGTGAGGCCAGCAGAGGGGTAGGAGGAAAGTGTTGATTTTATTAAACAGAACCAAATCCACCCACTCTCCCAGCCATGGTAGGGACACACATCTGCGAGCTCTGTCTGGGGTCACCCATGGGACACAGATGAAAGGGACATCGGCCATCAGAGCTGCTGCTGGACCAGTGATG
>NW_010295973.1:4664-5800 GCF_000700745.2 Antrostomus carolinensis
AGGAGGTTTCCATAGCAGAATTTGGCCTCCTGCTGCCTTTGGAGGTGGATAGACCAGCCAGAGTTCCTGTGGTCCCTTGGCTGGGGGACTTCATGGCTCTTATCTGCTCTTCAGCTTGGGTGACAGGGAGGGACGCTGTCACCTTCCTGTCCCGTTGTTGTGGCGTGGACTCTCCAGCTGACACGGCTTTATCAGCACCCAGCCCTGACTTGAGTTTTTGTGGTAAAAGCCTGTTCCTGTTAATAATGTCCACGGCTGATGGCTGCTTCTGGGTACATCTGACCACGGGAAGCAGGAGACCGCTGTGGTGTGGCAGAGTCATAACACTCTGCCCAGGGCTTGGCGGTCTCTTCCCCTTGTTGGGAGCAGTGGATGCAACTTCAGAAGGAACTTAATTTGGAAGCTGGTGCACGAATCTCCAGCTGGAACAAGGGGAACCTTTCTGGGGAGCCCTCAAAGATGCTGAGGCCACCTTGATGTTTTCATCGCCTGGCATGCTGTAGGTCATTCCTCGCAGGGTTTGACCACGGCTCTTCAATGACTGGGTGAGACGACATCTGACAGAGCTCACCTGCTTCCTGTTCCTCCCATGTTTTCAACAGAAGTGGATTCACTGCTCTGAGTTGGAGGAGAAGCTCCTTAGAAACAAACAAACAGAATTATTCCATATTCTATCCATGACATTTGTTTTTCCAGAGAGAGGCTGAGGAACCCCTTTCTCCTCCACTGCTCTTCTCTTGATGTTCACACACACCATATCCCAATTTTTAGCCCTTGTCTATTCCATGTTTTCGTCGTTCCACAGACTCTGAGCTCACACACGTCCCTTGGGACCCACGCTGAATGCCTTCAAGCTGCAGATGATAAGCAAACACCAAGATACGTATAATCAATCCCTTGATGAGCTATTTACCATGTGACATTACCAAAATATTTCTGGTTGGGAACTATGTTTATCTTCCTCTGTTTTCCAAACTCCTCGCAGCCCTGAAAATCCACGTCCCAGGACTCCAGACATGAGCTGTCTCTCCATAACCCTGTGTTTTACTGTCTAAAAGCTGATTTACCTACAGAAGAAGCTGGTTACCTACAGAAGGCACATGTCATAGAGTCACAGACTGGTCTGGGTTGGAAGG
>NW_010295974.1:0-2184 GCF_000700745.2 Antrostomus carolinensis
TCTATGATTCTGTGATCCTATGATTCTATGATTCTATGAAATAGAATAAAATCCAATGTCTTCTATAGCTGAATTAGTACTGTAGTGTTAACCATTGTAAAAGCCTGCTTTTGACAGGAAAGTAGTCATGATTTACACAAAGAATAGGCAATATGTTATATAGTGAGCTCCACATTGGCAGCCACTCTTCTGACTAAAACCACAGTTTTTAGCAGTCCATTCTTACACTTCCTCTAACAGAAAATTTGCCTAGCAGATTGAATTTAATAAGGCAAGAACAAGCACCTTATTCTGAAAATATCACTTGCAGTGTCACCAGCATTCATATTAAAGTGATAACAAAATCCTGCCTGTGATAGCATTTTGTTGTATTTCATGGTATATAGAATATCGCAGAGTCAGGAAAGATTCTGTGAGGTTCACAGACATAAGTATAGGTGATCAAAAATCAACATATTCATGAACACCTGTATGAAAAGTACACAAGTTTTCCTTTGTACTTGTACCTTTCCTGTCTCTGCTGTAGTCCCAGGATAGTGATAGTACCTAGAGCCAAAGTGCGCACCTACTCTCAGTGACCCAGAAAAGATGACAAGAAAGAAACTGGCTGGTTTACTAACTTACAGAAGTCACAGTTTATAACCCCATCACTGTTTATTACATGACAGGGATAGCATCTGACACAGCTTTTCCCACCCAGTATGAAAGATCTTAAAAGTGACACAATTTTGTCATCCTGAATCTATTAACCCAGATTTAGAGTGAAGGGAATGGAAGAAATGCAGCGCCATATCACATAATTGGAGGCAGGGTACATGGTGGTTGACACAGTTGGATTGTTCAACAGACAATTCCTGTACCCAAGCAAAGCTAGAACCACAGTATCTCCATTGTACCCTGTGTTCTGTGAAACCTATTTCTTTTCCAGCTTGAATATCCACTGAGGGTTAGGAGAATGTGATTTAAAATTCACTGTATATTAGGAAGTTTTCAATGCTCTCAGCTAGCTAAACCACTGCAGGTTTGAAAGGAAATGACTCAGTGTTATAAGTGGGTTTATGCTTTATTTTATATATACAGAGTGTTGTCAGAGTGCTTACCTAAAATACGGTTGTTTTTTTAAAGTGTCTGTTTTAAAGTGACTTGCTGTGTGAGTCTTGATACATAGTATTGAAGAGCTACTTTTTTTGGAATATCAGTCTCAAGTTAGATAAGACTTTAGAAGGCTGATCTTAACTGAACAGCTTTCAAGTCTCAAATTGTAAATTTTTCATTTGTATCCCAAGTGCAAAGAAGATTTGTAAATCAAAACTTTGCATTTAGGATTTATTAGTGTGATTTAAAAATGTGTAGTCAAAAAAGCATTTTACTGACCTACGGAGATAAGTTTTAACTAGAGATTTTGTTTAAAATAATAATTTCTAAATCAAATTCTTCCCTTAGCACAAAGTTTTTTTAAAACCTAGGGAAAATATATTATTCAAACTTTTAGAAGTGTCAATTTTTAATATAAAAACTAAACAACAGGAAAAAATGCAGACATCTATGATGTCCATTTTCCCCTTGATCTGGCCAATTTTGGGTAATATTTTTCTGTATCTTTTAAAATCTTTTACATGACAACTAATTAGCACTGCTAACGCCAGCCAGGTTGCATCTGTCTGAATCAGGGTTCTTAAGGGCAATCTTAAAAAAGTTATGTTTTAAATATATCAAGATGGTTACCAGTTTTGCTGTTCAGTGATGTAACAAACCAAAATAATGCAAAAAAGATTAAAAAATCAAATTATGTTTCAAAATTATATGCCTTTATTTGCTAATTAAATAATCAAGTTAACCAAGTATTAAGAAGTTGCTATCTTAATTACAGCTTTCAGTTTATCTTAATTGAGGAATATAAGGACATTACACTTATGTTATGCTTTCTGATATAACAATGACAAAGGGCTGATGAAACTACATTTTCTAAGAAGATTATACAACAACTTGAATGGCACATTAGGCATTTGTGTTTCCTAAATACCTGCAGCAAATTTCCCACATATACATAAAACCACTATAATGACATGTCCTATTTAAATCTCTTTCTACTTTAATGTATTTGCATAGGACTATATATTTATGTATCTATTACATCTCAGTAGTATCAAAACAGTGTGACCATCCAGCCAGTTCCTTATTCAC
>NW_010295975.1:0-254 GCF_000700745.2 Antrostomus carolinensis
TTGGCCTCGTTGAACCTCATAAGGTTCACATCCTCATGGAATCTGGCCTCCATCCCCACTGACTGCTTCCCTTCATCACAGTATTCCTCTTTTTTGGAAATGAATCTCTTACTGTGTGACAGGGCTGGGGGTAGGAAAGCCTCAGGTGCCCCCCACATTCAAGGTCTTTGAAAGATGAAATAGGAATGAGGAAGCAAGATGCTTTTTGCAGCATCAGCCACCTTCTGCATCATCAGCAACAGAGAAAAGCAAAT
>NW_010295975.1:315-1620 GCF_000700745.2 Antrostomus carolinensis
CTTGGATCCAGTGGCTTTTGGACCTTGGTTACACAAGCAAGACAAGGAGTAGAAGGAGAAATAACTCCTTATAACCCTAGGTTGGCTTGTTCATAGGGGACCTCCAGTGTCTTCTGTCTGACACGAGCTGCTCAACTGGAACTGGAAAGAAAAATCATGCAGTAAACCTCTGCCATTGTGCAAAGGAAAGGGAAAATAAACAACTTACCAAGCCCTTCTCTGAGCTAGTTAAACTAATCTGAAAGACTTCATGCACGGATAAGTATATTCAGAGATTTACTGAATCTTTAATTACCTTCAGTGCTAAAAAAACTAAAAAACCCCACTCAACAACACCCACAAACAAACAAAAATCTCCAAAACCTGCCTCTGGACCCTGGACCCTCACTCCTCCACTGCATTCAAATATTTGAGTTAATATTCTTCACTGTGAGGGTGGTCAGACACTGGAACAGGTTGCCCAAGGAAGCTGTGTCTGCTCCTCCCTGGAAGTGTTCTCGGCCAGGCTGGATGAGGCTTTGAGCAACCTGGTCTAGTGGAAGGTGTCCCTGCTGCTGGCAGGGGGGTTGGAACTGGATGAGCTTTAAGGTCCCTTCCAACCCAAACCATTCCATGATTCTATGATTCTATGATTCTATAAAATAAGCAGCAGACTTGCTTTTACATCACGGCCACCGCTGTAGTATCAGTCATGGACCTTATCATTTCCCATACAGGTTCTAGTGGAAAAGAACAAGAACTGGGGAAAATGGCAATTCTGTACATGCAGTAGGAAAAGAAATCCCTGCCTCATAATGCTTCTGGTCTGATGATAAATTAACAGGCAGGGAAGCAAATGAAGCCCTGGGGAAGCACAAAGGGACAGGGAACACTGTAGGTTTGGTGTTCAACACCACACAAGCAGGTCCAACGTGGCCCAGAGATGGACAAGGAATAGGGACATCAGTGTCATGAGAGCTGAGCTTTCCAGGACCACTATCCCCGCTTCTGGCTTCTTCCAGATTTAAATATATCAATACAAGCGCTGCAGCCACTTGCACAGACAGGGAAAAGGCCATGAACATCGTCTCCCATGTCCTACCTACGTGATGAACCTTCTGCTTGGGAAAGAAGGGCAGAGCCCAGCACACAATCCAGCAAGGCATCCAACCATCACACACTTAAGGACACATTTTTGACCCAGAAGTGAGTCAGTTCCCAAAGCTTTCCCTCTTCCCAGGGCTGCACATGGTGTTCTCCTTAGCTCCTGCTCCTGGACACATGGACTGGATGCGGTCTAGACAGCGAGTTTCACAGAATGACAGA
>NW_010295976.1:0-2256 GCF_000700745.2 Antrostomus carolinensis
AGGGAGGGAGGGAAGGAGGAGGATGGGGGAGAGGGGTGGGAGGAGGAAGGAGGGATGGGAGGTGGCGGGAAAGTACCTTTCACCCTACAAAAACCTCAAGTTTTTAAGGGGGATTTTGGGTTTTTTTCTCTCGTTTCCACCCAACTCCACTGTTCTCCTCCGTATGACTTTGTAGATCCCACGATGGAAAAGAAACCATCCACCATCCCCTTCCATCTGGGTCCATTCCCCCTGTCTCCCCCCCCCCCAAATCATCTCAATCAGCTTCATGGGCTGGATTCCAGCTGCCATCAGCTGGCCCAGCTCCAACCTCTTCTCAACGTGTCCGTGTTGGGTTGCTGCTCCCTGAGCTTTAACCCACAAGCAAAAGCCACCAGAGCTGGAGAAAAGGCTTTCATTGATGGAGGAGGGTTCCAGTTTGTGGTCTTGGGGAAGAATTTGTCAGCTAGGTTGGTTCATTGACTTTAGACCAAATAGTGCTGTCATCTAGGGTGGTGTAAATCCAGAGTAATTCCAATGGATTTAGAAGAAAAAAGCAAAGCAAAGCGCAGGGGCTCCTGCCTGAAGGACAAATTTCATATGTTTTCATAGCACCTTCCAGCCCAAAATGTCCTACAAGCTCCCACCCTGCTTTGAGAAGCTGTGCTGTGTCAGAGCGTGGTTCCAACCTAGGAGCTGTATGGATGCCCTATGAGCTGAACCTCTAAAATGTAGACAGCTCTACCTTTCTGTGTCACTAAGGATGGAAGCTGTTGGATGTCCTCGAGATGAAACCTCTCCTTGGGCTGCAAGGCTCTGCGCTGGGTGGAAGGGCAATCTGCAGCCCATAAAATCATAGAATCACAGAATGGTTTGGGTTGGAAGGGACCTTTAAAAGTCATCTAGTCCAACCCCCCTTTGCAGTGAGCAGGGACATCTGCAACTAGATGAGGTTGCTCAGAGCCTCGTCCAACGTGACCTTGAATGTTTCCAGGGATGGGGCTTCTACCACCTCTCTGGGCAACCTGGGACAGGGTTTCTCCACCCTCATCATAAAAAATTTCTTCCTTACATCTAGTCTGAATCTTCTCTCTTTAGTTTCAAACCATCCCCCCCTTGTCCTATTGCTACAGGCCCTGCTAAAAACTCTGTCTCCATCTTTCTTGTAGGCCCCCTTGAAATGTGACTCTGTATGAGTCTAGACTCCACTTCAGAGCAGCAACGGGGGATGCCAGGAGCTCATCCTAGACATAGGAGAGAACTTTTCAGACTCAGGATCCATCCTACACTGTCATTGTGTAGCTTTGGTTTTCTGCTGCGTCGTACTCCATCCTTCCAAGGATGGAGCAACCTGCTGAGTTGTGGGTCGTAATATCCCACTCATTCCTCTGGGGACCGAGTGCTTAATAATGCTCTCCATGCTTCTCAGGTGGCACTTCCACCACTAAATATCTCTCTCTGTCAGCCAGCTTGCTCTTAAAATTTCTTCTTAATTTTGTAGGGTGGCCTTGGGTCATCTCAGCCCTTGTAATCTCCTCCTTGGGCTTAGTTTAAAGCTCAGAAGAGACCTTTGATAGTTGACAAGAGCTTGTGTGTTCAGAAGTAGGGACATCTGCACCATCAGATGTGTGCTCATCCCTGTCTGATACACAGAGGTCTTACAAGATCCCTCGTGATCTGCTCCACTCTGCTCCCATCCTGTGGAGCACTTGGAAGGACCAAGGTCTAAGTGCTCCCATGGAAGAGCACTTGAGGCTGGTTTCTTTGCCAAGTCTGGCTTTGTGTCTAGGAAGGTCCATGCTCTGGGCTGCTTAAACACATGGGGCCTCATCCCTTTGATCCTTGCTCCGTGCTCCAGGAAGATGCAGGAGGTCAGCAAAAAAGGGACTTTTCTCCTCATATTTCTCCTCTGTTGGCTCCTCAGTGGTGGACAAGCTGCTCTCCTCCTCTTTAGCTCCAGGTAAACTCTCATCTTCATGTCACAGATCTGGGATGTAGTACATGGTCCAAACCCAAATGGGATAACCCATCCCTGCTCACCCTGACCTTCTGACACTGGTGAATGGCTGCTCTGACCATGCAGCCATGTATCTGGTGAGTTTGTAGGATGGTCCTTCTCCATGGCTCCAACCAAAGACTCCAGCCAGAGGCAGTGGGTGTGTGTCCTGTTGGACCTCTTCTTGGACAGCTGATCCCATCTTTCTTATCCCTTCTGGATGGCCACAGGCCCCATTTCTTTGCCGCACTCTCCATTGATGGGATATCTGCTTTCTCTTT
>NW_010295976.1:2301-5955 GCF_000700745.2 Antrostomus carolinensis
AATGGTTTGGGTTGGAAGGGACCTTAAAGCTCATCCAGTCCCAACCCCCCTGCCAGCAGCAGGGACACCTTCCACTAGACCAGGTTGCTCAAAGCCTCATCCAGCCTGACCTTCAACACTTCCAGGGAGGAGCAGCCATAACTTCCTTGGGCAACCTGTTCTGACCACCCTCACAGTGAAGAACTTCTTCCTAATATCTCATCTAAACCTCCCCTCTTTCAGTTTAAACCCATTTCCCCTTGTTTTGTCATTAACTGCCCTTATGAAAAGTCCTTCCCCAGCTTTCTTGTAGTCCCTTCAGGCACTGGGAGGCCACTAGAAGGTCTCCCTGGAGCCTTCTCTTCTCCAGGCTGAACAACCCCAACTCTCTCAGCCTGTCCTCACAGCAGAGGTGCTCCAGCCCTCAGATCATCCTGGTGGCCTCCTCTGGACTTGTTCTAGCTGCTCCAGGTCTCTCTTTGCAGTGCCTTGCATAGTCTTCACAACTTTTTTGCTGGTTTTTCACTTGGAGGCCACTAGAAGGTCTCCCTGGAGCCTTCTCTTCTCCAGGCTGAACAACCCCAACTCTCTCAGCCTGTCCTCACAGCAGAGGTGCTCCAGCCCTCAGATCATCCTGGTGGCCTCCTCTGGACTTGTTCTAGCTGCTCCAGGTCTCTCTTTGCAGTGCCTTGCATAGTCTTCACAACTTTTTTGCTGGTTTTTCACTTAGTTGTGCTCCTCATGCCAGGGCAGCCTCTTACCCATGAATCTTCTCATATATCATGGTTTACAAAGCCCACTGGAGCATGGCAGTGGGCTCCACGTCTGGCAGCCTCATGTCTGATGCCGAAGCGAGGTAGACACCCATTATAACGTGGTAATAAGACAGGGTTGGGACAAACACCACTTGGTCTTTTGAAATGTGGGAAAAAATAGTACATCTCCAGGTTGAGATGCTGTTTTGGATGCTTCCTGACACGTCCTGCTGGCCAAGCTGCTGATGGTTGCCAAATTGGTTCATGAAAATGTCTCCATGCTAATTGTGACTTCGTTTGGTCAGACCTTCAACTCTGGGTGGCACAGGCTGGATGAGACACAGGTGTCTGATCCCAAAGCATAAGTTTTCCTCCTGGAGAGGAGGAAGGAAAAGGTCCATTCCCTCTTTGCTGTGCTGGGTGGGAGCAGTGGAGACCATGGTCAGCAAAAGGCTGAAGCTTGTGCTTGCTGTGGGGAGGCTTGGCCAACGCCAAGGAGGGGTAAGACAATGAAAAGCATTGTCCTTGCTAACTCTTCTCCACCCCAGCCACCAAATGACACCTTTGCTATGCATAAAACTGCTGTGGGTTGAAGTTCAGGGCTCTTCATTTCTATCTCCTCTCCTCTTTGGTGTGGTTTAAGGACAGGGCTAGGGTATTCTCCAGCTGGGACCAGGAGCAGTTCACTGTCACACAGAGCTGAACTTCTGTAGGAGATCCTGGAGCTGAGACACTGGGAAGGAATTTTCTGCCTTAGGAAAACCCTAAATCTTTAAATATCCTGTTTCCACTATGAGATGGATTCAGAAGTTTCCAGTCAGGCTCACTGGGTGGTGGTGGTCCTCCTCTACACAGGGTGAGCACACATGTGCGGGTGTAAATGAATGCCCCTGGATGGAGCAAATCCCCAGACCTGGCTCTTTTGGGACATATTAAAATGGAAAAAAAAATGGGAGCTCTTTCCAGCTTCCCCAAAAAAGTCCTGTCCACTGTCTCGGCACTGCCACCAAGGCCACCCAACCAGACCCCCACCACAGCTGGGCTATTGCATCTCACTGTTGGCCAAGCTGGACATCCCCTTAGAGCTGTTTTTGCCTCTTGGCAGCTCTGGAACAACTTTTTTTGCACCGATGCTCTTTGATTTTGTCTGATTTTGCTCCAGCGAGCGACCAAGACGTTCAACTTGACTTCACTAGAGGGCGCAGGAATTTTAGGCTAGAATCGAGCGAAGGTTTTTCGGTGAAAGTTGGCTGCCTTTTTCCTCCTTTTTAATCAACTGGAAAGATGCAGAGTTGAACTGGAGGTGACTGGAAGGGGATCCAGACTTGTGTCTGGCTAGGGAAGGATCCGTTGACATCTGGGATTAGGCGGTGTGGAGCTCAGCGGCGGCGAGCGGACGGGACGTTGCAGTGAGCCGGTAGCGTGGCTGGGGCTCACAATGTTGGTTGGCCCCATGGCCAGGAGCTTCAGGCTCCAGCAGATGTGGGGTGCAGCCAACTGGGGCTGGAAGAGCTTGTTAGCAAAAGGACAACCCAAAAAAAGGCAAAAAAAGGAAATAAAAATTCCTCCAGCTCCCCCACCCCCCCCAATGCTAAATGCTCCCCTGTTTTCTGGCTGGGCAGGTGGGGTGGTGACCTCCACAGGTTGTGGATCTGGTCTTGGACAGGTTCTCTGTATTTCTGCAGCAATTTTGCACAGCAGGACCAGAGGCATTTCTTGGGGTTCTGTGCTTTTTGGAGGGTGCAGGCGGTCCCTGAGCCCTTTGCCTGTGGGAGATGCTGGGCAGAGCTGGGAGAGGATGGGGTTTGCCCCATATTGGGAGCCCCCAGGGGCCATGTCTAGTGGGATGGTGGCTCCAAGCCGGGCTGCAGCCTCAGCATGCGTTAAGCAGAACCTGTCCCCTCACCAGTTCTGCTTTCAGCTGGGGAAACTGAGTCACAAGAAGGGTTTGAGGAGAGTGGAGTGATTCACTGGGATCCTTAACCCAAACCCCTTAGCATGGAGGACGGACAGATGACAGATGGATAGGGAGACATTGGTGTCTCTTCGCTGGTCCCACTCAGGAGGTCCTGTCCCATTCTTATGGAACAGCTCGTGGCCACCAGCTCTCCTCCAGCATCAAAGCCTGGTGTCCTGCTCATGACCACCAGGAACTGACCCTTTCCTACCTCCCTTCCTCCCTTCCCCAGGCATGAAGAACTCAACTTTAGCTCCTCCAGCTTTTCTTTTCCAAGCAGCTGCTTTTTTACTCCCTCACCCAGACACATTCATGATGTTTCATGAGCATCGCTGCCCTTTCCAGGCTTAAAAATAGCTCATGGACTGCAAAGAGGTGGCAGAAAGCAGCAGCCGCACTGTCTCGCGCCCTCGCCGTGATCTCCCCGCGATCTCGCCGCGATCTCCCCACCCCGCTGTTCATTCATTCATTCCTTCCTCCCCTCCGTTCATTCATACCTCCTCTCTGTGCAACCATCCGGGGACAGCTGTCTGTCTGAGGGCAGATCTGTCTGTTGGTCTGCTTGTTATTTTCTTTCCCATCCTTTCTAACACCCCGTTCACATGCTGATATTTCCATAGGGAACTTCCGAGCTCTGAGTTCAAACCTTGTCTCGTGTGATGAGTTTTACTCAGGGCTCAGCCTGTGCACGGTGCGTTATGAAGCGGCTCTTGTCGAGTCTCCATCCCTGGGGCTGTGAGGGGACAGAGGTGTTATTTCACCAAACAAACTCCTAGTGAACGATGTGCATTAGCAACGAGGGGGTCGCAGCCAGGAAAATATTACCTTTCCCTTTTGAGTGCTGACTGCGGAGGAAATTCTCACATTTACAGCTCCAGCGAGTCCGGCGCTTATGGAAAGAAAGAAGCAGCTTTGATTTTACTCCTCTTATTGGTTTGATAACTTTAAAACCCTCCCCCCACC
>NW_010295977.1:0-21577 GCF_000700745.2 Antrostomus carolinensis
GGTTCCGGAGACCCGTCCCGCCACAGCTGTGGGGGACATGGCACAACGCCCATCCTCACTGGGACGGTGTGGGTGCCGCCCGCTGGCCTTGTGTGCCAGGGCCTGCAGCTGTCTGTTACCTGGCCTGGACTTGTGAGGGAGTCAGGCGGGGCGATCAGGGCCAGCAGTTGAGGTGCTGTTGGGCTTCCCAGAGATCATGCGAAAAAATCCAATTCATCTGTACCCAGGAGTTCAGATTTGTGTAGGGCCTCTCACTGCAGGAACGGGAGATGGCAGCGAAAACTTAAAACACTGACAGCTCCTCACAGAATGAGGAAGGCAGCACCAAAGAGATGCAAAAGCTTTAAACTTGTCTCAGAGAGGGAAAACATGTAAAAGGAGGAGCTGTGATGTGTACAGAATACCCTTACTCTTCTACGTGGTTGGTAGAGACGAGACAGTGAAAGACATAGGTGGATTTGCTTTCCATGAACTGCATGTAAACCAAGGGCAAATCAGTAGGAGGAAGTGAATCCTCTGGTTCAGTGAATACAGCTGGGATATCTATTCTTGTTCCGAGAACTGCATAAACACTACCAGCACCCAGAAACCTGTCAGATTATTTTGCATTTGGACATGAAAGCCATTTCATGAGAGAAGACTGAAAAGTCTGCGTGGAAGGGCTGAGCAAAGGCAAAATGAATTCCCTGAATAGAAATGGATGAAAGAAATACTTCCATTGTTATCATGGTCTTGTTAAAGAACCTGAAACATGCTGATTAAAAAGATCAACATGATCTAATAAATTCCTAAGTGAAAAAGAAAAGGACCTTTAATCTCAGCATAGTCTCGTAAATAACCCGTCAAATGCAGAACAAAAATGTCCGGGGTTATGTGAAATGAGACTGTCATTTTGAAAATGAGACACAGAACAGATTCCACTCCTGCTAATCCGAAGTGCTGTGAGAGAACGCTAGTGACACATGTTCCTAGCATGTATTTCTGAGTATTTAAATACCAGAGTTGGCTCCAAGTTACTTCTGAGCAGTACCATGAGATGTGTGATCTCTAGACTGTGGATTTGGATCCCGTACTGTTCAGGGGGTTTGGGTTCTGAGGAAGAGAATGCCATTGCATCATGATATTTGCTCAGGCATGGTCCTGGTTGCCTTATCCGCAGAAACAACCCTTACTGATCTCCACAGAGACCAGATTTCTCAGGATATGGAGTATGTGTGGGTGCCCACAGAAAACAGCTCATCAGGGAGCGAGCAGTCTGTATTTGGGACAGACAACCTGCCATTCAGGTGATACAGAGCAGATTTGGAATGTAACACCAGGCCTTCATCCAAGGGGCAGCAGGTAGGAGAACTGAAATACTGTACTGTTTAATAGAGAATTTTTCTTGGATAGTCAAGGTAAACCTCTGTTTTAAATAAATTCTCCCTGAGTTCAGTTGAATTAAACCTTAGGTTTATACTGAGCATTATCACCTGAATTCTCCCTGCTCCAAAATAAGGCCTTTTTTGTGGTTTCAATAATATACCTGTCATTGTCCTTTCTCTCCCTTTTCCTTTGTTTCCACTGTTCATTGGCACAAGGTCTCCTTTACTGTGTGCTTTCAGGGATTACTGTCAGTTGCAACAGGATGTTTTCCTTTTTTCATATGTTGTACTGTGGTTGGTTTGTTTATCTTAAAGGTGAGTGTTTTGGCAAGTAAGTCTTAGCTTTTTGTTCACTTCCCTGTTTATTCTGGTCATACCACAGGAGAAGAGTGAAAAGAATATAGGTGAAGTATGACTGCATACTTATTCAGTTTAGGTGTTTCAACACTTTTATTTAAAAAAAGTGTTGAATCTCTTCTTCCAGGAAAAGATGCAGGAATCATCTTTCATGGCTTAAGAGGGACAGACAAAAGCAAGTATTTATCCAATGAGGCGGTTAAATAACAGGTCTTGTGTGGTTAGTGAACAATTAATAAAGATGTCGATGCGTGGACTTCATAAATGCTTATGGAACAAAGAATCTTTTGTCCTAACGCAGCAGTAGAAAGAAATGTTTGGCAAATTTTGGAAGTAAAGCATGGCCAGGTTAGGAGAAGAACATGGTTTCATAATACATTGTCTGAACTGGAGAGGTTAGGTGTTTGTCTGAAAACACCGTGTATTCAATCTTTTTTCTTCATATACTCACAAATTTATTTTGTTATCACAGAGAAAATACAATTTAGTAGGTGCTGTGTGGCACTAAGTTAGTCTGCAAATAAACAGCTTTCCTAATCTTGCTTTATTGAACCAAAGTCTGACTTCTATGATACTTTGATACAGAGATCTTTGTTCCTTCTGTTATTAATTTCTGTAATCTTAATACATTAATAGAAGAATGTTGTTTTCACTGGTCTCAACCAAAGAATGAATTCATGTGGATAAAGTATTTTCTTTACCTTTCAGCGGAGGGGCACTAAATTTCAAATGCATTTATTATTATTTGTGTTAGCTGTGTTGTTGGACATTAAAACAACATTAAGCCCCCAAATCTGTTTAAAAAGACATTCTAGATGTTGGTTTTGTTAATAATTAGTATCTTATTCAGTAAATATCAAAGCATGAAAGAGCTATTGTGTGGTCACCTGCTCTGACCTGAAGTCTCTCACAGGTCATAGAATTTCACCCAGCAATTGAGTCAACAAGATTTTCTCTAATAAGGGTATTTTATCAATGGCTTGTTTTTCTTTTACATTTCAACTTTATCTACCTATGTTTCCTTTTCAAAGTACACATCTTTCAGATCCTTGTATCCATCTGCAACTCCATCTTTACCATAAATGTCTCCAAGTTAAGGGAAGGCAGAATGATAATAATTTAACAAATGATTAGCAGAGATGACATATCAAGAATAAAGCACCTTTGATGCTCTTTACACTCTTCTGTACCATATTGTGTTGGAGGAGAACAAAGGTGGGTTTAACACCCCCTTTGCAACTCCTACGCTCTTGGGCCAACTGAGGGTTTGGGGAACCTGTGCAGAGGAGCAGGGCCAGTGACTGCTCTTAATCTGTGCAGTATCAGACCGTTTCCGAGCTCCAGAGAACTTTGGAGGGCAGCGTGGCCTTTTGTCCTCCCACGCTTCGCCAGCGTAGTCATCTTCTCTCTCTGCCTTCAGTGTAACCTTCAGTGTGTGGAGAGCTGCAGGGCCTAGAAGGATGGCTTTACTTCATCAGTGCAGTGCCATCAGGGATATCTCTTCATGACATTACTGTTTTCTGATGGAGCGATCTACAGGATTTACGCTCTTGTCATGAAAGAGCTACTGGTTACTCCAAAGTAGGGTAGATGTCATGTTTTCCTGGAGGTCAAAAATTATTTGTGTTTCAGATGTTGGTGGTTGCTTTGGGAGTTATTTTAATATGGACTGTAACTTGGCTAGTGTCTTCGTTTCTCTAGTTGCATCTAAATTTTGTGAACCTGAGAATGGTGGTAAGTTACCTTCACATTCTACGTGGCTTCTGCATCCCTGCGTTGTTTCTGATAACCACTGGGTGTCGTGTGTCTCTTTGAATTACAGCATATAGGGCAGGTCAGACGTGGTCCAATCAAGGACTGCCTGTGGACCTTTTTTCAGGATGAAAAGGACTTGATCTAATTTACATAAAATTACAATGAGTAGTCCTAAATCTTACTTTAAAATATTTTTTTAGTATGCCAATATGAGATAGGGATACTGCAAACAACAGCCTAGTTCTCCACATGATTTATTCCCAAAACCATTTACTAAGTCAACTGAATTACACTGTTTAGTGGAAAAAAACTAAGATGTCAGTAGGTAATTAAAAATAGCCTGATAACATAAATGCATAATGTAGCAGAATTAAGGCTGCACTGGTGACCTCAAATCTGTATTTTCCTAATTGATGGGAACTATATTTGAAATGTCTACATTTGAGAATATTATTTTGATAGGGATTTTGGCCTGTTATTTCCTGTCATTTTTACAAGCAAATGCAAAGGCCAGAATTCATTACCTGATGTGCAAGGATAAGGAGTGTACCTCATGCAGAAGAGTATTTGAACCTTTGGTTCAGACCTCTGTTATGGAGTATTGCAGACCAGCCATATTAGTTGTGTATAGAAGCATTAAATTTTCTACAGACTGGTCATTAGATCGTATGATGTGGTAACAGTGGTAGAACCATGTGCTGTGCCTCCCAGGACAGATGGATGAGCCGAGGGTATAGACTGGACGTAGGCTTCCCGAGAAGCTCAGATGCCACCGTGACTCAGTTGCTTTCCCTGTCGGCTTGTTGTGTTAGATGGAGATGGCTGAATTCGTCTGTTGCGTGTGGGTTCTCTTAGCAGTGGTTGAGGCTTTGCTTAATAATATGATTGTGAAACGTTCAAAATTACTAGAGCCACTTAAAGGACAAATATAGAACTGGCTCTTGGTTCCCAGGGCAGAGTAAGTTCCACTGTGCTAGGGTGCAGTAGTGGGATCCATGTTACCTTTAACCTAGAAATCTATGCTGCACTGACTGTCACAGCAGAACACTGAGCAGTTTGTGTCCACGGCTACAGGAACTGTGAGGGCTCATAGGAGCAGATCAAGAAACAGCTGCTGAGTGCTGATTTTTCCAGTGACTTGTGTATGGCCAATTCTGGATGGATTTCTATGAGACTAGAAGAAGGCAGTGCCTTGATGATAGTACTTCATAGATCTTCAGGCCAACTTTATAAATATACCAAGTGTAGCAGCTCCTCTGAAGAGGTCTTGTTGTACAAGACAATATTGGTATCAATTAGAACATGGCTTTGCTCTGGAGTCACCATGTTTGTGAGCCTCTGGTCAGGGAGAAACTAAAAACCACTTATGATTTCAAGTGAGACAGCAGAATGGACAGAAGATGCCAGTTGGGTTCCTAATCCACTTGCAAGGCTGATTTCTGTTGTGCTGAATTCAGGAGGAGCTACTGGGGACTCACCACTCTTGAAAATGGGGCTGCTTGTTTGCATGTCTTTGGGAAAATAAACAGAGCTTATTAGAAAAGTTATGACAGTAATTGTCTTCCAGGTTGTATGGATTTATCCAGAGTAAAACCTTTAAGGAAATGTGTCACTATTGCTGAAAAGTTCACTGAAAATTTGCTTATTTTATTTTGACTTTTACAGTAGTAAATACAATGTAAGAATCAGTGCAATACAAAAATAAAAATAAATAAAATAGACATAAAATTTGGTGATATTCTCTTTTGGGTTTTTTTTAATTGAAATATAGTTATTGGCTCTGGTCAAAACTTTTGAAATCTTGGAATTTCCTGGAAGGTAGAAATACTTTCCTTCTTTTATTAAAATTAATATAGCCCTCTAAATTTCCAACCTTCTGGAACTGTTTTAATATTTTTATCAAATTCCTTCAGTGTGATTGTTATGGTGGTCAGATAAAATGGAGGGATGTGCAGCGGAACAGTAATACCTGAAAAATGTGTATTTCTGATCCTAAGAGAATGTATATAATTGGATTTGTGATACCCTGCTATAATATTGTTTTCCTTTGTATTGTTGCAGCATGGAAAGAAATAGGATTGATATGAAATGCTTGTATGTTCCTGCAGACCAGAGCAAGAAACCTGCAATGGAATATCAGAAAGGACAAGCATACCCAGGCTGTCACACTCTTGACCAGCTCTGCTATGCTGACAAATACACTGCTTCAGTAGGGCAAAAGCAAAGTATACTAAGGATGGTGGAATATTTAGCAGATGTTTATGGCATTTGTGGCTCCAGGACTGGCCCTGTGCAGATGTAAGGCTGAATTAGATTTGTTTTCAGATTTGCTAAGGGCAGGAAAAATCAAATCCAGCCAGGGACCGTGGTGTTTCATTTTTTTAGGAAATTCTCCACATGATGGCAGTAAAAAACCTGTGGAATTCAGAGGTGGCTTATGTTTCACCTTCAAAAGCCAAAGGGAAAAAACAACCCAAGATGAAGAACTGAGTATGTGACTGAGCTTTTAGATTTCACATTTTTCTCCTGGTAGTCCTTAAATTCCCCAGATAGTTTTCCAGACAGCAAGGCTACAGGCAGGCTGGTACAAGGAGAATAGGTCACCCGTCACATTATACTAGGGCACAGTGTCTCTCGGAGGCACGACTTCAAAAGATATTTTTGGTTTCTTACACTGTGTATTAATGTGCAGAGCGAGAGGATAAGGAAAAAAGAGGTTGTTTTTAATCCCTACCCAAAAACTTGTCCCTGCCCGATGAAGTTGGAAAGTGTAGCTCATCACTTCGAGCCACATAACACAGGGCACTTGGATAAGCACCCAGTTTGCCCCAGCTGGGCATTTGACCAACTTGGTTGATTGCTGTAACAATGCCAGACAGAGATTAGTTGTGGAATGAGTTTGCAGTTGAGACTCAGCCTGTCTAGAGCGCTTGGATAGCTTGGTGTATGGAAGCACTTAGAGGGGAGTGTATTTAAAGAACACAGAGGCAGCTGTGTGGCTAAAATTAAAATGCGCTTTTCTTGTATTGTTTTTGCTCGGTTTCCTGTTGCACACTCTGGACCTGTCTTACAAGAGCAAATGGGCAAAGGAAGGGGATGAGTCAAAGGGGTGAAATCGATCCTAGAAATTCCTGCTTTGCTTTTTACAGCTTGGATGCACCAGATATTTGACATGAAAAGGCCTGTGGCTAAAACAGTCTTTGAAAGTCTCCTCTTCATGTTCATATGCCTTTCATTCCATTCTTCATTCATTCAGCCCATAGATTTTCTTTTTGTGTGTGTGCAAGGATTGCTGCTCCATACCTTTCTCCCCATCTGTCCTCCCCAGAACACAGGAGGCCTAATTCTATAGTGCCTGGCACCAAAAGTAGTTGTCTATAGCTGATCAAACGTGTGTAAAAATATCAAACATAAGTGGCAGAAAAATACAGGTGTGTAAATGAATGCATAAGGTACAACTTAGAGAGGAATCAGACCAAGATCTCTGATAAAGCCAAGTTAAAAATACAAACAAGGTTAGTTTATATTCAACAGAGGAATTGCTCCTTTAGCAGAAAGACCAAAGAGTCTATTACTTAGAATCTTAGCATAAAAGACATTTAGCAATAAATGTATACTCTGACATTTCTGACATGGGGAATTATTACCCCAGAATAGCACATGGGGAATTAGGAAATAGATTTAAAAACTTGGTCAAGGTCATATGGGAAGTCTGTGGCAGAGTCAAAAAAAGGTGAGAATGGTAAGGGCAGTTCCTGTTCATTTCCCTCTCTGATCATGTGCCTTATAGAGCCTTGCTGTCAGACTAAGAACTCGCTTAGTCTGATGGCTTAAAAGCTGCTTTGGAAATAAACACAAAACTCAGAAGTTATGGCAGCTTGGGATACAATTCCATATGATCTCTTAGCAAAGGAAAAAAGACGTGTTTATCTGTCATAGTGAATGTAAAGGGGCTGTTAAAAAAAACACAACCCCCAACCAAAGTAACAAATGTACTCATTCCATCTGCTTAAAATGTCCTGTAAATCTTTTCTAATAGATTTTTTTTTTTAAATTACAAATATACGTTAAGCCATGCAGCTTTCCTAAAAAGTAGGAATACTACTAAGGAGTGAGATAAAATGACCAGCCTACTTGGCCACTGATAAATGGGAAAGTAGAAGTCAGGGTTGTAACCTCCCAGTTTTTGAAACCATAGGTTGATCAGAAGTAACAAACAATTTCATGTAGCTCATCCTTTCCTGGTACAGCAAAACTTTATTCTCAAAAGGAGGTTAGGGTCTCTGCATACACGCAGCTCCCTGTTCGTGGCAAGGAGAGTTACACATTATAGCCTGAACCCCCAAGTGAGCAGCACTGAAAGGGTCACATCAGCAGTTTGAACTCTGGCCCTGTCAAGGGTACTCAGGAAACAATGAAACCAAAAACCAGGGGGTAGTCAACAGAGTCTGAATAAAACAACAAAACTGAAACTGTTACTCATCTAAATCAGCCTCCTGCCTCAGCCATCGTTTTGGCCAGTGTTTTGGGTATTCTGAAATCTCTCAGGGGTGAAGCGTTCAGGAACAGCAGCCCCATTAAACACTGCTAAAGACTGCAGCTTTCACAAGTACCGACATGTCCTTTTTTTTTTTGTCATACCGATAATGCAGCTTTGGTACCCCTGTACATTTTCTGCAAGAAGAAAGAGTGGTTATTACATTTTCTGGTTTGTTTTTCCTCTTCAGAAATAGCTCAGTGGTGAATGACCCTGTGTGATGAGTAGGAGAAGTTCAGCATGCAGTTGTGGTGCTACAAAAGGGCCTGTTGGTAATTTCAATGCACGCTTCCCAAGTCCTCAGAAAGGTCATTGGGGGTCTCCATTACGTGCAGTCTAGAGCTTGCTACAATTTTCTCATACAATTTAATCTGCTGCCTGGATGGCCTCCAGTGTACAAGCAACTGACAATCTACAGTCTTTGGAATTGATTTCCTGGAATCATGGAAGGCCTGCTTGGCCTCCAGATGACAGATGTGTGCTGGAGCTCTCAGTGCAGCAAGATGCTTTACAGAGATGAGAGAAAATTTGCCTCATTGCAGCATTTTCTGTAAGCTTTTAAATCTTCTTCTAGTGATTTTAGGGATAAAGTTATCACTAAAACACAAGCATCATTCTGAGTGGGCATTATTAATAACCATCCTTTGGTTTCTGTAGCACTTATTATCTAGGCATCTTTATGGGTTTATAAATATTCTTTAAGACCAATACCCCACTTATGAATTTGATAACTGTTATCATAGTAATTTTACAGCTGGGGAACCAAAAATTAAAGGACAGATAAATGAGCTGTCAAAGTTCACACAACAGGGTGGTGTCATCACCAGAAAAAAAAGATTTTAATCTTAGAGTTTACTTCAAGCAGTTAATGTCAATTCATACTACAACTCTCTTCTCTTCACTAGCATTATACCTATACTTTATTTAAAGCATATGAAAAGTACACTTTCTTCTTAGTAAACACAATACCTGCATAAGTAGCAGAGTGAGAAAATAACTGCAGATTTCTAATTTATTTCCCAGTTTGAAGGCCAAATATTCTTCCTTTCTATCTTCTGTGTATAGCAAATGCTACTAAATCTGGACTATAGGTGCCATTCCTTCCTCTCATAATATGTATCAGCAAAAAACACATCCCAGATTGAGGGTCACCAGAAAAAACCCTTGTGGTGAGTGCACATTGGGAAAAGTTTTGTTTTTTTCATTGAAAAATATGAATAGAAGCAGTTCCATGAGAATGGGTGTTAATTTTCTCCCTTGATGACAGACTAAGCAGGCAATCTGAAGCCCAAATGATCTGTTGTTCTTTCAAATCTTTGAAATGTGTCTTCAAACACAGACAGCAGGAACAGAAAAGCTGGAAATCTTAATACAAAACTCCAACTCAACTGGCATAGTAATGGCTTGTTAGAATGGCTCACATGGCTAAAATATTAGCAGAAGGGCACACACGATGGCTTGTCCATGAAGAGGATACATACACCTGTTATGGGATCAGGGAGATTTCTGTCGAAATCCCAGGCCAGACATATCTGTTACATAAGGCTTGAGTTCAGTTGTGGCTCTTTTGTGGGGGTGGCACTGTTTTGGGGTGGTTTTGTTTTCTTTGAGAAACTAGCTAGACCCTCTAAGGCACAGAGAACTTCATAAAAACAGGCAAAAAAGTTTACATAGATTTCAGCTGGAAAGGAATATAACAACTTACAGAGAGAGAGCAATATATTTTGGTTTTGTTTTGTTTTGTTTTGTTTTTGTTATGACAGCCTTGGTACAGAAAGTAGGGGAAGCAACTAGAGAGGTTAGAATACAGTCTGTAGCAGCCTTGTGCTAAATGGGATGTGGACGAGAACGTGAGAGTGGAAGAGAACTCGTGTGAACATGAAACAAAAGTATCCATGATCCTTCTGAAGGAAAAAAGAGAGAACAGCAAAATAGAAAAGGAGGATTTCAAGAAAGCAGACTTCAACAAACTCAGGATACTGGAAGATCACACGTCATTTTAAGAGAACTTTAAAGGAATAAAGGAATTAAGCACTTCCTAATGAAAAACATGCTATTCAGAATTTAATGATCCCAATGCAAGGAAAGAATAGCAAGTATATAGCAAGAAATCATCTGGTTAAATCATATACATTGACCTCAAACACGTGAAAGAGTCATACAGGAAATGAAAATTATGTGAGTTTACTAGGATTAGTATAAAGGAATGCATAAGTATGTGAGGACAGAAATCAAAAAGAACAAGGCACAGAAGAAGTCATAATTAAGAGGAACAAGAAACCTTTTATAAGTAACTGGCTTAAAAAATATTTTTTTATGAAGAACATTACAGTTAATGACTATAGAGTTTCTACTTGGATTCTGCAAGGAATAAGAGGAAGACTGAGAAACTATTCAATACTCAGTTGAGAGAGAAAACTAGTAATGCAAGATGTTTTAGGCCAAAACATTTAATATATTTTTTGTTTCAGTATTCACTAAAGAAGTCTGCTGTAATCATGTGGCTAATATATTTATTATGAAAAACAAAGGAGCATGATCTTACAGCCTAATAAAATGGGCTCTAGCTTATTTAGACCACTGGCCAAAACTATTTAAAGCTGTCAGCAGGCATCTCTGATAACCTGGAGATGCTTGCTAAGGCTCTAAGGGATTGAAAAAGGACATATGTAAAGGGTAAAAAGGAAGAAACCATGGAATTTTACATCAGTCAAATTAACTTCAATTCCTAAAAAAATACTAGAACAAATAATGAACAAATAATCAAACGAGTTCTATGTAAACATCTGGAAGACGAGCAAAGAAATGTCTGACAGAATGGGATCTGTTGAGAGCAGCCCACGTCCAACCAATCTGTTTTGCTTCTGCTGTGGGCTGTGAAGAGACCAGTAGTAGATGTTGGGTATCTTGACTTCAGCAGGGTTTCTGATGATCTTTACATGTCATACATAGATAACACATTTTTATAAGCAAAGCAGGAAAATTTGATAGGGACACCACGACAGTAAGATTAGTGCAAAATCATTCAGAAAGCACACTCAGGCGATAGTTTGCAATAGCAGTAGTAGCAAAACAGCAAAAGTAATCAGCACTGTCAGATTTAAAGGATATATCACCGGGCTGAACAAGCATCTCTCCTGTGCCTTGTACTATTTGGTATTTTCAGTAGTGGCTTGGGGATGGAATACAGAGTATGTTTATTCCATTTACAGATGGGAGTATACTGGCCACAGCAAGCTGGAGAACCAAATTCAAATTCAAAATGGTCTTGGCTAGTTGGAGAAGCAGTCTGGAAAACTGGATATAGTTCAATATGGAGACATGAGAATTTTCACATTTAGGTGAGATTAAGCAGCTTTAACAGCTTTGAATAGGACATAACAGGCTAGTCCTTTAGAAAAGGATCTGGGGGATAGCATGGATCTCCCTTGGATGCAAAACCAGAAATGTAGCCTGTAAGATAGAGGAAATTATGGTACTCAACATCAGTAAGGTCTCACCTAGATTATTGTAGTGAGCACTTAGCATTACACTTCACAAAGGAGGTGGATTAACTGGAGTAAATCCACAGGAGAACAATGAGAGTGATCATGATTTATGAGGCAAGTTTGATGAACTGATGGTGTTTAGTCTATGGGAAAAAAGTCTGAGGTGAAACATGTCTTCAGATGTGTCTTCTGGGCTACCCTAGAAAGAAAAGGAATAATTTTTCTCTATGTTCAGCATGGATAGGACGAGAAATAAGGGGTTTAAGAGGCAGCTAGAGAAATTCAGATGAATAAGTAGGAATATTGAAACACTAACATATGTTGTGAAGAGATGATGTAAAATCTCTGTTACTGGAGTTCTTTATGTTCAGACCACCTGTGCTTAGAAATGTTACTGGTATTTCTGTCCTGTGTTAGGACAGTAGATAGATGAGATGAACTTTCAAGGTCCTTTCCAGTGACATCTTATATCAGAGGTTTGCCTTTCTCCAACCTTGGCTGCCCCAATCTTGTGTGTATGTCAAACACTTCAGACAACAGTGATGGCAACCAAGTACTTTTCACCAATATTCATTATTCTGTAAAAAGAAATCAGGTATTCTGATTTGCATAATACAAATGTTGGGAGAATTGTCTTTGTATCTGTTTAGTACCATGTAGAGTTGGGGGCAGAAGCTGTTAGATTTACATGCAGTAGGTATGTAACCCAAAAATAACTTTCATGTTTTCACTGTAAAAGAAACCATCAGCTGTAATCCATCTTCATTTTACCTTTTCCCATGTTTTTCTTCCACAAGCTTTTTAAAATACTGCTTTGGGAGCTTCAAATTGACTTCTAATTTAGTAAGAAGTTTTTGGCTCCACCTAACAAACTTCTGAAAGTCATATCTGTCGTTATGATATAAATTGCAATTTCTGGGAAAAGCATCTTCTCACCGAAGGAGATCACAAGGCCTTAGCACCTCACTACTTACAAAATGAGAACTTGGAGCACTACTCTTGTAGCCCAGTAACATGGCGGTAACTCACAACACAGTGTGTGCTGAACTGTTTAATAGAAAACTAGTTCCAGACCTCCAGTGATGAGAAAAACATCAGGATTCTTTTCTAGGAAAGAAACTCCCAAATAATATACTTTTCCAGAAGTTAGGTCTTGTTTCTTTGATTCCCATCTCCCTTTTTGTACGTGAAATCTTTGTCAAATACATCTTACAAAACTATAATGTACCTTTTATTTGTACTAAACATTAGCGTAGTTACAGAACTGGAAGCCTTGCAGGGAATTCATGATATTCGTAGTCACAGGAGAACAGGGATGGAGCTAAACGTTAGATACTGTGAAGGAGAAAATAGGTGTCATATAATCAAGGATGGATTTGATCTGCTAGAAATTAATGGAAGGTAAATCGTTGGAGAACATGATTAGCACATCTTATTTTCATTCTTTACGGTGTTAAATTCAAGAAGTGGTTATTTTTATGGTAATTTTAGTAAACGGGAAAGCTTTTTATTAACACAACAAATAGGTAATTTAGAAGTAGTTATTTCTAAACTTCTGTGTATATTAACCTGGGTTAAGAAAGGGAATGCTAAAAGACTTAGTGGGAAAAAGTGATTGGAAAGACTGAAGTTATGAAAACAGCTAATTTTTCTGAAGTGAAATGTAAGCATTGTCAAGAGTTGTTAAATCACAAGATAAAAAGAATTCACACTTATTTCAAAAAGAAAATTAGTTTCTTCAGAGTCTCCACATCAAATGAATGAAGTTTTGTCTGTTGAAGTGGAAGAGAAAGCATGGGTTTGATGATCTTCCAAGTGAGACATCTTCAGTGTCATTGAAAGCTAACCACAATGAAAATGTAATTCCCTACTCCAGGTCTTCCAGCAGCTCTTCAACAGCAACCTCCTTTCAGAGCATTCTCAGTTCATCTTTGAAAACCACAATATGACAGATCAATTGGCGACTGCACCTTAAAAAAAAAAGGAAGAAAAGAAAGAAATGAAGGCAAAGGCTTGAACTTGATAGAAAGTTGCAGCCGCCTTTTCTTCTAAAAACATCACCTTCAGTGTAGCACAAAATGAGCAATTTAAAAGTGATTGAAGCACTTTGCCCTGAATACGCTCATTCAGACAGATTTAAATTTGTGGTTTCATATTAGATACCACAAGTGGAGAGACAGAATAAAAAAATTAAAGGAACAACTAAAAGAATCAACTTTGACATTAAAGCAGATGGTTCATTGCACATGAGAAATGATCCAATAATGGATACAAGTATCCATAGAGAAAAATGAGTTCCTACTTAATGCTATCGATTTGCTGTCTGAAAAGAAAAGCAAAGAATATTGTGTCCACGTTGGTACAGATGTTACCTACTAGTTCAAAAGAAAAGCATAAAAGGGATCTTTTCGTTTGTTTTAATGATGGAAATAAAAAGAATAAAGCTAGTTACATTAAAAATTGCCTTAAACACTTGTATGGTAGGTGTTCAATATACATTGAAAATAGAATTGTGAAATAATGTAGCATCTGACACCATCATATGGCACATTTTGGGAATTCAAATGCTCTCCTGCGACCATCAGTCTCATGTTTGCTCCATTAAAAGAAGAGTATTAATGCTGTACCTTCACAACAGCATTCGGTAGAACTCCATGGAAAATTGTTGACCTGATTTTCATTTACAGTAAGATGATGGCTTGGATTGCATAAGTGACCTAACCACACCTGTAAGTCTGTTTTACACCATCCAAGCAGTATTATGCCGCATTTTTGTCAAAGGAAATCAGATCTGAAAGGTCTTTATACTTCTATCAGAAATAAGAGAGACATTCAAATTTATGTTGAGCCCAAAGTGAGCTGTGGTGAAAACACAACAGACTTTACTGGTTTTGTTTTACAGAGAAGCTGCATTTACAGAAGCTATTACATTGTGGTTTTGAGGGACAGAAAGTTTATGGATGTACAAGTCTGCTGTCACAGTCACAGTGAAAAAATGGCACATCTCATTAACAGCTAGAACCACCCAGGGAGAAGAGATGTTCTTTGATTGCTACTGGGTTTTTTATAATCGGTAATGTTATTTAACCAGCATCACTGATTATTAATGCAATTGCCAGACTTTGGTCTAAATTAGGAAGGAGTAGCAGAAATATGGTAGGTAAGCTCTAAGTCTGCTTTTCTTCCTTCTTTTAACACTTACAGGCTGTGTATATTACATATATGGGAAGAACTTACGTCACAGTTTATGTCTGAGTAGTAAAATTTGGGAGTAGAATCCCAGTGGATAGATACACAAATTCTGAAAGATGTCAGCTTTGCAAAATATATACAGGTCTGTTCAGCAAGCTCAGTATGCCTCTGTGGTGGTTCAGATGAATTTGGTTGAACTGTTAATCTATGAAAATCACTGTTGTTAAGTGTCCTGGAATGGCTTCTCAGAGTCTGGCAGCCACGTCTGCTGAGCGTTCTCTTGTCTGTACTGATCATCCTTCCCCCACTACGTCTCCTTTCTAAAGGGAGTAAAAATGTTCCATTTCCAAAAACTCTCTAAACAGACTAGCATGGACCATGACTTTTCCAGACATCATTCTTCTGGAGTGCTAGGGCACCAGAGAGGAAACTGGAAAGACCTTTTCCCTTATATCTTAAAGCTACTTCTTCTTGCTAAGAGGGGGGATGGAGGAGAGAGAAAGCAAGCTACCTCACATACAAAGGAATGAGTAGGAAAGGAGAGTCGTGGGTCAGATAGAGGTACAATATTTGTCAAGATGTGAGAAGAGTAGCACAAGCTAGGATTGCTAAAAAAACCCAAGGAAAATAAACTCTTTAATTGACAGAACATGTAATTAAACCTGAGTCGCAGTGTTCTTTTGCTATCATAAATATATCAGAAATCTGCTAGCAAAGTGCATCTTGCTCCCCTCTATCCTCTGAGCTATATTGTAGTTTACCATTTATACTGGTGATTTTGTTAGTGCATCTGACTCTGACAGCTGCGTGTACTGTGAATTCGAAGATTAGAACCCTAGTATTACAGAGATCAACACAGGCCCATATGATGGACTTTGCATTTGCCCCTAATTAATTATTTATTTGATGAAACTGGAAGAGTAATAAGGTTGTGCTAATATTCTAGAAGGTAAGCAGCAGACTGACCCAAGTAATTATAGATCTGTTAGCCTGGCATCAATCCATGCCAATATAATGGAAAGTTATTAAGGATTTATTAAAAAAAAAAAAAAAGAATTAAAGAATGGAAAGGCAGTGAATGCCAGTTCAAGTAGATTTACAGAAAATCAGTCTAGTCAAAGAAGTCTGATTGACATATACATGTTTACAAATTTATAGAAGCAGTATATATAGATTCTTATAAGGTGGTTGAATTGGTACTAAAAAAACCTATTTTAATTCAATAATCAATCCTGTGCAGTCTCAACAAGGCGCGTGCTGCTCTGGTTGAAGAGCTTGGAGCACAAAAAAATAGTTGTCAATAGGGAGTCATCATGAACGGCGTTCACCTTGCACAGGGATTGATAGTGATGCTGTCAGTAGGCTGGTGGGAGTCTAGTGCTATTCAGTATTCTCCCCATTATTTTAATAAATAAATGATACTTAATGTATTTGATAAAATTTGTGGATAGTATAAAAATGGGAGAAACAGTAAATACTGAATGAAGCCAGGGCAGTCTTAAAGGACTACTTGGACTGTTTGATTAACTTATACCCATTCAAAAAAGTTATATTTTAACACTGCCAAAAGCAAGACCATATATTTAGGGACCGAAAACATATTGTCTGTTGGTCCATAGGAAGAAGAATTGTTTCCAGAAAACAGTGATTCTGAAAAGATTTCAAGGTCACAGTGGACAAATGACTCAACATGAGTTCCCACTGTAATGATTTGGCAAAACCAGGTCATTTAAATAGGAAATGGACGACTTGAGAGGTCATTAAATTTTGGCTATGGAATTGGCACTGGAATCCTAAATAAGTTTCTGAGGCTTGCATTTTGAAAAGAACAATTGGCACTTTGAGTGGATAGAGAGCCACAGGAATAATTCTGGAGAATTGCTTTGTAGTTTGGAAACTGAAGAGCCCAGTCTGCTTAGTTCATTAAAAAAAAAAGGAGATTGAGAAATTATTCAGAAGTTATTTAATTACAATGTATAAATACTTTTCTGTGGAGAAATCATACATTCGAACGGGCTTTTCATTTCAGGGGAGACAGGCATAGTTCAATAACATCCTTTTGTGCTGGAACCTGTATCCAGATAAATTCACATTAGAAACAAAACTGAAATTTCTTAACAGTGACAGAATAAGCTACAGAGGAAGATGGAGATTCTTCATCTCCTAAGAGGAAGATTTGAAAGTTTATCTAAAGAAATATGAATAACCTTCAGATCAAAATAGGATTGGGTTTTTTTTATATGCATTAGTGAAAAATAAGTTAGTAGCCTTAGTATAGAGTGAAATTTAATAGACTGTGATATGCCAGAGATCCAACGAAAGGTTTTTGAAGTCTATGAATTTATAGAAAAAAACACATTTTACTTACAAAAATACCTCAAAAGAATTTTAAAGTTCTAAGTGGTGCATTCAGAAAAGGGAAAACAGAATGTAGGCTTCCTGGGCAAACTTGACTCCAATCTGTGCATTATGAAATAGTCCAATTGCATGTTCTTAGATGTTGGAATTAATGTAGAAAACGGATAAGGTACAAAAGAGGGTAAAAGGCACTGTCTGGGTAAAACAGTGTGATAGTTACCAGCTTGTGAATGCTCGTCTCTGCAACATCTGCGAGCCTTTAATGGGAGCAGTGAGGTCGAAGAGGAGTGAGAAAGAAGCCAAGGCAGTCAAATAGGAAAAGAGTATCCTAAAGGCAGATCTCTCTGAGAAGGCTATAGAGTGCTTTAAAAATATTGTGGAAGAAAAATACCTCTTTTAGGGATTGTTTCTACTTTCAAAAGAATTATTTAGACCAAATTCTTCATTTACTTTGTCCTGTCATAGATTAACTTGGGACAAATCTTAAAGGCTGTTATGTGTAATTGCCAGATTGCTCAGTTACCTTGTTCGTCCAAGCATACTAGGTTGGCTGAGCAGAGCTTGATGGGAGTCTGGAGATGCTGGAATGAAAGGAAAGAAATGTCATTTCTGTACATTTTGTACATGGTTCTCCAGTCTCAGGAATGATTGAAAACTATGATTGAAGAACTGTGAGAACTCTATATTTTATTTCACATTTCTGTGGGCTGAAAAGGCAGATAGAGGAAATGTCATAACTCGCAATAAAAAGAGAATAAGAACTTAATTTTAGTGATTGCTGCTTGTTTTCAGCTGCATATAATGGCACAGGGATGGCTTTTTCTGCCATATGCTACCTCAGGAAGAACTTAAATGGGCTTCTCTCATGGAATAGTAATAGTAAAAAGAAAGCAATACAGAATAATAAGAAGCAAATATAGCAAGCCAGTGAATCTGTATGTTCTTCTGTTTACAGACTATAAACTTGCATTTTTCAAAGTATACACTTTTTTGTCTGATACAATTTAATTGCATAAAACTTAGCTGTTCTTCATTTCCCTTTGCAACACCTTTCTTCTATCCTCCTTTCATGAAATAAGGAATGGAATCGATGTGATAGCTTTTTCTTCATACTAAAGTGAAAAACTGCAACAACCTTGGTGCCTCTAGTAGGAAGTACTGGTGGGAATTATACCTTGTTGTGAATGTGTTCTTGATTTCAGTGATATTCTTCAAATATCACCAAGACAAACAATGTTCGTGGAGTTTCCTTCATACTGTTTTATACTATGGAGTCCATTTCTTATATTACATTAACCATAGCACTAATATAAGACATGAACTTCTGTTAGTTTTGTGACCTACTGTATTTAAATATGAAAAGGGGTTTTATAAGGAAGAAGTGTGGTTTTCACGTTTTGTGAATTAGATGGAGAGTAAGGATAATGACATTCAAGGGACAAAGATAGTATATCCAATGGGAATAATTATGAAGTAATAGAAATTACTATCAGCATTGTGGAAGAATGTAGAATAATACAGGCTTCCTACCCTGAGAAAAGAGGAAACCTAAATTATGTGCCAGAAAAAAATGGCACATGAAAATTGCAACCCCACTAGCAAGGATTTTCAATTAATCTTTCAGTTCTGGGATGGTAACATGTGACTGGCAAGGAAAACAAGTTGTTTGTTTTTAGAAAGAGAGGGAAGAGCTACAGGATTCTTTTTTTGACCTTGATGTTGTGCAGGGTCTTAGAAAAAATTTGAAGGAAGGAGTAATCAAGATCATGTAAATGGAGGTAAATGGAAAATGGGATAAAATGTGAGATGGTTTTATCATTCAGACAAACCTCATCTTTCTTTGATAAGATAATGGATTTATTTAAAAAGGGCAATGCATAGTGGACCTAATACATCTGAATTTAAGCAAAACATTTGAAACAGTGTTCATGGAAATAATTATTTAAGTGGGAGAGGACAGGAATTAGAATTAAAAACTGGCTAAAAACTTATAGTGGGGTATTTTGAAAGAGAGGTTGTAAAAATGTGAGGAGTTTATTTATGGTATTTTTCAAAGATTCATCTTGGGACTGATTCTGTTTAATATTTCACATGAGTGACCTTAGTGTAAAACCCCGTTTGTGCTCATGACATTTGCAGATAACAGAGAGTTAGGAGGTGTTACTAATATTAAGGAGAATCTGCCTGTAAAATAGGAAGAATGTCAATGGGAATCATCACAATGAGAAAAAAATTAATACTGCGAAGAGATGCATTTAGGGGCCTTCTGCTGTGAGCTGGAGGCTCATTGGTCAGCAGGGAGGCAGGGAGTCAGACTTCGGTCTTCATTAAGATAATAGGACTAATAGTGTTTTTCAGCCATGAAGAAGGCCGCTGTCAATGTCAAAACCACATTTTCTGTGGGTATTGGAAAATATTGATACAAGTAGGACAAAATACTCCTAAGATCTCATCTGGATTACTGGTATCAGTCTGACCATCTGTACTGGAAAAAAGGTGAATTTAAACTGGAACAAACACACAAAAGGTCTCCACAGACCATAAATGGAATGGTAAAAAAGTCTTTTGAGAGGAGATTAAAGGAATGTGGCTTGGTTTTGCTGACCAAGATGAAGATTCAAAGAGGATATGGTTACTTTCTAGAAATACATTTGGGGGTAAATAGCAACAATTAAAGTTCAAAGATAAGTTCAAATGGATATGAATTAATAATACATTTAGAAAGGAAGTTAAAAGAAGCTCTCTAGCCATCAGAGAAGCTAACTTCTGGAACTATCTTCCAGACAGGGTAATGGGTGCAAGGAATCTGAATGGCTTAGAAGGTGAAGCTTGATAAATTAAGGGCAGGCTAGGGTTGGTGCTGGAGTTGGAAAGTAAAGCTTGTGAAATGAGGCTTTATGCGTTTGGTTTGCTGTAATTCTTGTAAGAGCACTAAAGGGAGATTTGCTTTTCTGTGTCAGGAGGTGTTCAGTGCCATGTGTTCTGTTTGCCATAAAACTAGTGAGTGGAAGAGAGTGAAGCCAGAGAAGTTGGTAATGACATACAATGGCACAGATCAAAGGAAAGGGTAAGTACTGACGTGGTTTCTGTCCTGTAGATGCTAGGCATGTCCATGAAAGCAGACTGAGTGTCTGTTCAAGGGCATGGTTCAGTGTGTGTTCAAGGGTTTCTATGGCTGATGTGTGCAAGGACAGAAGATTGGGCCAAACCAGACCCACTCATTAGATGAGGTGTTTCATCTCTTGCTGGATCATGAGCTTTCAGTAGTAATTGTTGTATTTATGTGTTGCATTTAATTAATGTATCACGTGCTTCAGAGTTTCCATTCATTGCCTGAAGAGGAGAAGAAAAAAATTTACTTTTTGATAGTGCAATTTCTCGTTTGAAATGTTTTTCACTCTCTCATCTTTCTCTGATGAGACTGGCCACAGCTTTGATGGGGTTTCAGATTTGGTGCACTGATTTCAGGTCAGAAAGAGTACTTTTTTACTGGCCAAGTTGGCAAGGATCTTTTTTTTGAGGGGGGGGTGCCTTTCCCTGTAGTTGTTAAAAAGTGGTTCGTTTTAGGATCATTTGAGTTCATTTCACTTAACAAATCCCCTGTCATTATAGGGGCCTTGGGAGTGACTTCTGGAAGATGGAAAGTGTGGATGTTCTTGTGCCTATAGTGTCCTTCTTAGTTGTGTGTTCCAGGATTGAACTGATGCATTATATTGGTGCTGGAATTATGATTCAGAAAGTACTCTTTTATTGATGAAGTATAAACCTGAGCTCTTTGTTGTTTGATTTTATCAAAGATCAGTAGCATCTTTCTCAATAATTGAGGTGCTGACTGCAGCTTTGTGATAAGTTACCAGCTGACTGACTGCATTCCCTCTAAAGTTTGAACTGGGCATAATATACTTCATCACTCCCTGAGCTGCTGTGCAGTACTGGTACTGGTTTTTCTACATTTGGATGAGTTTGGATGTATTTAAATTATGGGACAGATAAATTTATAATCATCCTCATGCTGCCTTGCAGAGAGCACTTTCTAAGACACATTGTGCTGAGACATTAAGCTTTATCATCTTATGTTGTTGTTAAATTATTTTGACTGGTATTTATACTTCTTTACTATTAAATATGAGCTGAAGTATAAAAGGATTCCCTACCTTAAAAGGGATTGTAATGATAAAATCCCGAACCAGACAAATAGTAAAGGAAAGCATTAAGTACAGTAGTTCTTATGGTAATTCAAGACAAATGAGTATTTTTACCTCCAGAAAAGAAAAATGCAGCCCTGATACAAGGTGTAAGGAAGAAGTTAAAAGACATGAGATATTCTAATGGAAAAAAATCCCAAAACCTACTTACCTTCTATCTATTTTTAAGCTTTTACAGAGTTCTTGAAGTAGCTGAGCTGCTAATGAAGTATTCAGTCTACTTTCAAAAATATGAAATAAGCTACTATGATATTTCAAGTATTTGCATAGAGGTAAATATTGCACTTATTTATAAATCACAGAATCACAGAATGGTGGGGG
>NW_010295978.1:0-3881 GCF_000700745.2 Antrostomus carolinensis
GTCCCTTCCCACCCAAACCAGTCTGGGTTTCCATGACATCCTCTCCATCCTGCACGTAGAGCAGTTTAGGTTTTGTGGTAGAGAACTTGTCTGTCCTCAGTAGTCACTGATAATTTTCAGGAACCTTCCAGTCAGAGTCCTGGGCAGAGATGTCTGGAAAGGCCTCCAAGGTTATACCTGTCACAGCAGCGTCACCTAATCCCTTCATAAGCCTGAAAGCTTTGTGTTAAAGCAAGTTCATTTGACCCCACTATGCCTATTGTGAAGCTCTTCTAGAATTTCACATGGTCAGGAGCCTTCTCCTGAATTTCCATTTCAGCTGGATTTAGGATCAGTTTATACTTGATCATTTTTGTCCTGACACAGTCTTTGTACAAAACCAGCTTTCCTCTGCTGATATTTACAGATATTTACAGGGAGAACTCATACTCCCCACTCCACCTCCTTGTTTGTTAAACTAAACACACAAAACTCTTGGCTCACTCTGGTAAGATGACTCTGAATTCAGTTTGTCACCCTGGTTGCTCCTCCTGGCACTGTCCTTAGCACATGGAGATTAGAACTGTGCTCAGGATTCTCATTTGTGCGTTATTTTCCATGGAAAAGCCTTTCCTGAAATACAGTGAGCTTGCAGGTCCCTTTTTCATGGCCAGCCACATCAATTTTACACATTATGAAGTGCTGGATTAACAGGTCTGTGTCACTCTCTATCATTTCCAGCTGATGAGCTCCCACCTTACAGCAGAAACTTTTCATTCCCCAGGTGCATGGTCTTGCACTTTGTCCTGTTAATAGAAAATTTAATAAATAAGTTTATTCCAGCCCTTGCATCATCTGTTTCAGATATTCTGTTCCTTTTCTATATGAACAGTTTATTTTGTGTCATTGGCAGATGTTCCCATATCTGATTCCAAGGTTATTCATAAAAATGTAAAAGAATTGTGGTTTCTGAACCACCTGTGTGCAATTCCAGGTTGTTTTCCTCAGTACCAGTGGTTCCCCTCTCAGCAGCCCCGTGATCATTTTCCTGTTAACCCACTTCTTCACTGCATCACAATTTTGGTGTTAGCTTCTGCCTTTCCTTTGACAGCATTTTCTGGGTGATGCTGTGTCCAAAGCTTTATTGGTGCCCAGGCAGGTGAGATCCACTGTGCTTTCCCCACCCAAGGTGACAGGTGTTTTAAAGAAAAGCTCACTCAGATTAGTTTGGCATATTCTCTCTTTGTAAACCAAGTATACATTTTATACTTTTAACTTGTCTCTGTTTTGGGTTGGTTTTTTTTTTAAATAATTTTTCCAATAAGTTTCACTCTCGTAAGGCCCCACCTGGAATACTGCCTCCAGTTCTGGAGCCCCCATCACAAGAGAGACCTGGAGCAGCTGGAACAAGTCCAGAGGAGGCCACCAGGATGATGCGAGGGCTGGAGCAGCTCTGCTGTGAGGACAGGCTGAGAGAGTTGGGGCTGTTGAGCCTGGAGAAGAGAAGGCTCCGGGGAGACCTTCTAGTGGCCTCCCAGTACCTGAAGGGGCTCCAGGAAGCTGGGGAAGGGATTTTCATAAGGGCAGTTAATGACAAAACAAGGGGAAATGGGTTTAAGCTGAAAGAGGGGAGGTTTAGATGAGATATTAGGAAGAAGTTCTTCACTGTGAGGGTGGTGAGCCAGTGTCCCAGGTTGGCCAGAGAAGCTGTGGCTGCTCCTCCCTGGAAGTGTTGAAGGCCAGGCTGGATGAGGCTTTGAGCAACCTGGTCTAGTGGAAGGTGTCCCTGCTGCTGGCAGGGGGGTTGGAACTGGAGGAGCTTTAAGGTCCCTTCCAACCCAAACCATTCCATGATTCTATGATTCTAAATTTTCATTTGTGGTCAAGTTCTTGTCTGAGTTGACTTTCTAAGGACCAGAAGGCTTCTCTCCTTGTCTGTGTTCTGTGAGAATAATGATGCTGAGAACAGGCTGTGTGTGGTGAAAAATGGTGAGATTAGGGTCTTTGATCATCTCCTACCTTGTCAGCCAGGAGCTTTCTTCATTCTTTGTCCTCTAACTCACCCAGGTAGGGAAGATTTACTGCTTATTCATACTTCCTTGACAGCATCCTTCATTGCTTCATTTTTGGGTGTCCATTTTACTACTCTACCTGATGATTTGTCTATTTTTTTTTAAACCATTCCTTGCAAACCTGCTCCCTGCTCTCCCTGGGATCATTTTTTAAAAATACCATTTATGCTATTAAATATGTTCCTCTTTCCTACCAACTCACAAAGCCTTGGCACTGACATTCTTTCTGTGTTTTCAGTTCATCTCCTCCTTTATCATATGTGTAACTTTAGATAATAATCAGTATATAGTTGCCAGTTACAAGTGAGAAACACCTTGCTCCCAGGACATAAGTTGTCTTCTCATTATCTCCCCTTGGTGTTGCCCTTGATGAACAGTGATGCAGCGTGGAAGCAAAATTAAACTTACATAGCTACCAGATAAAAACAGAATTAAGTGCTTAGACCTAAACCTTGGGATAAGGGCTCCCATTTTGGTGTCAGACTCAAATATTTCAGGAAACATCAAACTTTCAGATAAATTCTGAAATTACCTCAAAAGTCATTATGAAGTTTCTTGTTGTCAGTTGATTTTGTCGCTGTCAAAATTGAGTGCAGCTGATTTTCTTAATATGAAAAAAGCTGGAGATTATTGACACGTGGATAGAAGACACAAGGTGATTATAGAATCATCGAATCCCAGACTGGTTTGGGTGGGAAGGGACCTTAAAGCTCCTCCAGTTCCAACCCCCCTGCCAGCAGCAGGGACACCTTCCACTAGACCAGGTTGCTCAAAGCCTCATCCAGCCTGGCCAAGAACACTTCCAGGGAGGAGCAGCCACAGCTTCTCTGGCCAACCTGGGACACTGGCTCACCACCCTCACACCAAACAATTTCTTCCTCACATCTCAGCTCCAGCTCCCCTCTGACACTTTCAAGCCATCACCTCTTGTTCTCTCACTCCCTGCCCTTATAGAAAATCCCTCCCCAATTATATTTTCATCAACTGCAACTTTAAGCAGTCATCATTTGTAAAAGGCAGAAGAGAACTGGAATTTGTAATTTCCTCCAGTTCATAGTTTTTGGTTTCATTCTCTGCATCCACACCACACTGGCAGGGACACTGGCTGTGTGTGTTTGCTTCACAAATCAGAACGTACGTGGACTTATCTGCAGCCTAAACTCTTATCACTGTTACGTTTCAGAGCTAGCTAAAGCTGAAATGCAAAACAATAGTTGTCTTAACTCTTCCTGGAGCTATTATGAGAAGCATCACTGCCATCACTTCCTTTAAATTACCTTTCAGAACGTTTCTGTTCCTATAAACACAGGATTTTCAAGCATATTTTCTAGTATTCTCTTTTGATAGATGTGACATCTCTGGGTATCCTACCACAGAGCAATAGGATATAGATTCTGGAGCGAGCATCACAAAGATGTGATTCAAATCATGTACAGCCTCTCCTCACACCCTTCCCCTCTAAACCCTTCCCCAATGTTGTGTCTCCTCTGGACACTCTCCAGCAGCTTTAGATCCTTTTTCTCCTGTGGTGCCCAAACTGCCCCCAGTGCTGGAGGTGAGGCCGCCCCAGTGCAGAGCAGAGCGGGACCATCCCCTCCCTGGCCCGGCTCGCAGTGCAGGGCTGGGTGCCCCCAGGACACGGGTGTCCCTCTTGGCTGCCAGGACACACTGTTGGCTCATGTTCAACTTGCCATGGAGCAGAACCCCCAGGTCCCTCTCTGCAGGGCTGCTCTCCAGCCTCTCCTTCCCCAGGCTGGGTGTGTGTCCTTATTCCCCAGTCTGGATGTGAGACCTTGACCTTGACAACGTGCGCTGGCAGCACAGAGGCCA
>NW_010295979.1:0-4468 GCF_000700745.2 Antrostomus carolinensis
TTTTTTTTAATTTGGTTCAGTACTAGAAGGATACAGAATTAAAAGAATTAAAATTCCAGTCAAAATCATCTTTTGGAAGAAGTTCAAATTACCTCCTGCTTTTTTGGGGTTTACTGTGTTATTCATGCAAAGTCTAGTTAATGAGTGTTCTGCTTTACATTAATCCTGCAGTTTGGGGAGTTTCTAACTTGTGGGTTATTTTGAATAGTTTTTAAAAAACTGTATCACTTACATCTCAATGTCCTTTTACAGAATGAGCTCTGCCAGCTCTCCTCGGAGGCCCGTCATGTGCTGCTTCTCTGAGATCATGCACTGAGGTTTCCTGGCACACACAGAAGCAGAGAAGCTTGATGTACAGCATGCTTGATAAATTACACTCCTGGCACAGCCTCTACTGATCTGGTTTGTTCTCATGGTGAGGTGAATCTGCTCTTGCCCACACCCCTGCTCCTGCAGTCACTGTGCTGATGATATCACACCTTAGAGATTCAGAGTTACCTACCTGTGTAGTCCCTCCTTCAGCAATAAATATTTAGACTACAACAAGACTTTAAGCTTTTCAGAAATACAGGGTTAATTTGCTTTCCTTATTAACAGCTGAGTTCAAAGTGCTATTTTTTTTTCCAGTCACTTTGTGTTTGCATTTTCAAATCCCCAAAGCAACAAAAGTGAAGAAAATGCCACTGTAATTGTGCAACTGTGTAACTTTCATACAGCACTGGCACAGGGGAACACGGTCGGTGCCAAACGTGACTCCACAGAAGCTGCCGAGGCTCCAGCCTACACACAACCTTCACCACACGATGGAGCTCCAGGATTTACAGCACTAACACCAGTTCCTCACAGTTTCACCCCATGATTTCAGGAGCACTCCCTGCACTGGAGCCACACTTCCCAACTCCCACAGACTCTCTGGTGAGTGAATACCTGCCACCTTCTCCAGCCACGCCTGGAGTACCTGTACATCGAGCATCCCAGATGACTACATGTAGCCTCACAAACTCAGGATTGTTCCTTCTGTGTTGGATTTTGGTTTGTTTGTTTGACCAGTTGGGTAAGGGAGCAGTGTCATTAATGAAAACTCAATTATCCTTCATATTGCTTCTCCTCAGTTCATTCAACTACCCCTTCATCACGTGCTACATGCATAACTCATCACCTCTTTCCAGAAGAGGCTCAGAAAAATTACATAGTTACTGACATTAAACTTTTAGTGTGAATCTGAATTTTTTTCTTCTTCTATACTCAGTTTTGGATTGTACACTCCTTTGTGTTAATACTTAGTGCTCTGCAGTATGTTTTTCATTATTTTCTTGAGTTAAAAACCTCTTAAATAATCCTAAACTGCATAGAAAAATAAAAAAGTCTCAGGAATTTACATGTCCTTGTTAAGTAGCACAGAGCAGGATGTCAGCGCTCTTAAGCTATTCTCCAACTTGTGAAAGAGGAAAAAAAATAGCTCAAGTGGTAGTTACAATTTTTATTCATTACTATGTTTGTGGAAATAAAAAAGTCCCATTTCCTCTCAGTGTGATCCTATAAAATGCTTTATTCTCCCAGTTATTCTGTCCACTTTGCAGAACAGAAGAAACAACCTAAAGCTGCAAGTGAGTTTGTAGAAGGAATAGTTCCTACACAAATTGTGCTTTACTGCCACCTGCTACGTGCAGTGTGGAGGTAAAACAGTTACATTCACTTGAGGTGTGTAATGCTCTAGTACATCCTTCTGTGAAAAGATTGTTTGGAAACTGTAAATTTGTAAACAGTTTGTGATTTGAAAAGACTATTTTACTGTAGTGCTTAAATTCAGCTTTAGAAATTCAGCGGGTAAGAAAAGTCAAAGCTCTACATTAAAAACCTGTGTGAGGATCAACACGTGTATTTATTCAGACTAAAGAGATCAGAGGTTTTCTGGTTTTGTTTTGGGGGTTTTTTTTGGTTGGTTGGTTGGTTGGTGGTTTTTTTTTAAATTTGGGCCAAGCAAACTCACCTTCACTGAAAACAGACACTGACCAAGAAAGCAAAAATGTTTTCATCATACTGTAAATCTTGCCCAGGCACCTTTTTAAGAGTCCCCTGCTTATGCCCAAAACCTTAAAATTTAATACCATTACCATATATGCAAGTCCATTTAGCATCAGCACACTGCCCTAAGTGTAAATCACACCAGAATACTTGTTTGAACTGGCAAAAATTACAAAGGGGAGGAAAAGAGTACGAGCAGTTTCAGCACTCGATGCTCTACAAATTCACAGGTGTGCTTCAACTGTGAGCACAAGCAGTGCCGAAGTCCACGTGCCTGGACAGGGATCTGCTGTGTTTCTATGGTGTTTCTTGCCATTTTCCACACAACAGTGTAAGATTAATACCTCTGACTGTCATCAATAATGTATTTATCTTGTGTCTCTATTGGAAATGCCAAATTATTTTTTTTATTATTTTTTTTTTTACAAAATCTCTATCCTGTTTACATTTAATTGCTTTAACATAAAGCATTCTGGTTTTATCATAGAATCCCAGACTGGTTTGGGTTGGAAGGGACCTTAAAGCTCATCCAGTCCCAACCCCCCTGCCATCAGCAGGGACACCTTCCACTAGACCAGGTTGCTCAAAGCCTCATCCAGCCTGGCCTTCAACACTTCCAGGGAGGGGGCATCTACAACTTCCTCGGGCAACCTGTTCCAGTGTCTGACCACCCTCACAGTGAAGAACTTCAAGTAATTGTAACATTAAATGTTACTGTTTTGACACATTTTCAATTAGTGTGTTTGATTTTGCCTTATTTTTCTAGCCATGTAGTTACAGGTGGAATATAAAGATCCAGAAACCACAGCCTGAAAGAAATCAGAAGTCACTACTGCCCACTCGTGCACTGAATGAAGCACATCTCCTGTGGAAAAGTAAAGTGTGTGATCGTCATTAATAATGTCTAAAATGAACAAAGAACCAAAGTAATACAAATCCTGGCATCTTCCTGTACACACACTGGATTTTACAACGTTAGTATTAGACTCTCTGCGTGTAGGTGGTGCCACACTGGCAAAAACCCCAGTGACACGAGGTAACACCCTGTGGTAAGGAAAATTACTTCACTAAAATGTTTATCAGATGTTGTCAAATCCTTTTCCAATACACGTCTGTCAGTAACGCTGGCAGAGAAATATCTGTTATGAGCACGCTGCAGTTCAGCTACAGCTCCAAAGGTCTCTCCTTCCCAAAGGAAACCAGCATTTTGGTTATTTGTTCCTGCTTCAAACTTACTTATAAATATAAGACACTAGACTTGTGTCTCTCAGGACAAGCTACTAGTAAGCAAGCTCACTTTTTCTGCAGAAAGTTTGCAATTTAATATAATAACTGCACAAATTCAGCAAATAATGAAGTTAGTGCATGAGAATGTTCTCAAGAATGCTGTGTTATGTTATTAATTAGCAACATAATTAAACATCTATTGCCCTTTAGGAGTCCTGAGAGCCTTTCATTATGAAATGAACTGGTGTTTTCCACTACTAACAATACAGGAAAATACAGAAGGCATTTATCAAAAGGAAAGGGAAATAAGGATACAGCTTGTTAGTAGTACTAGAAAAAACAAAGCAAGGGATTTGATGTTTTATCTAAGCTTCCTTTTGCCAAGTTTCTAGTCTTATTAGGCAAAATAACTTCTCAGCATGACCTAGATGAATTGAGGTTAACTGCACTTAAGATATACAGAGCACAACTTGGTGAAAAGCTCAGTGAAACAGATTACAATCAACAATTGTATATTAAAAAAAATCAGAATACAGACATTTAATAAGTCCCTCTTCAAGAAGTGAGCTATTACAGGGCAAAAATTCATCTATTATTGCATGTTGACTGTGCTGGAAAGACTGCAGCAAGTTTAACAACCGCTGTAACTAACCCGTTGGGTAAGTTCAGGCTGTCTGACATCTGTGAACAGAACATGTTAAATCTGACAAGAGGAGCCACGGTAGCAAATAACTGTTTTTGTGAAGCCCCCGGCAGCTGGGGGAGCTGAAGAATTAGGACAACTATGTCCTAATTATTGTTTAATTAAAATAAATATTATTCCTTTTGAAGGGACAGATTCATTTTCTCAAAGAATTCTGTCAGGTGTTAAATGTGCCCGTTGTTACGATTCAGCATCGTTCTGCAGGATTTCTGTGTGTTTTTAACAGAAGCAATTTTTCCGCCAGTTCAGACTCGTGTTATTGTCAGAAAACTGCCTGTGCAAAATAATACAATTACAGGGGAGCATAAACGGCATAAAAAAGGCAAATCTATCAATGGGGATTATCAGAACCTTGAACATCAGGTCGAGCTTCCTCCTACGAGAAATAAAGTCACAAAAAGATAATGTGATCGAGTGTTTCTCTGCAACGGGCCGTGCTGGGCCAGGAGATCACAGCAGCACCTCGCTGTGCACCGGGGCGGATTTTACACCGTGTGAACAACGCTGCAGAGC
>NW_010295980.1:0-1646 GCF_000700745.2 Antrostomus carolinensis
ATATACACACACTTGTTTGTAAGATTTTTAACACAGATAATCTTCAGGGCCACTAAGATGAACTAACTTTGATGGAAGTGAGAAGTGGAGCTTCAAACTCACCTTTTGCTTCATATTCCGTTGCCCTTTGCTTCATGTCCTCTATCAGCAAAGAAACATCCCTGTCTCTGGCTTCATTGCGTTCTGCAAGCTCATACAAGATATCAACTGTCCTTGCATTCACTTCGTACTCTGGAATAGGCTCATTCCCATATATTTTCTTTAGCCATAAAATAACCTGCCAGAGAAGGGGAAAAAAAAAGAGTAAATGGTCAAGTGAAATGACAGAAAACAGCTGGTAGATGTGAGAAATTTAAAGTGCTGCAAGCTCGGCGTTCCTGAAGTATAGCTTCTACTACATCAGCCGAGGCATGGGTGGAAAAAGGGAAAACAGTTTCCTCTGGCTCTTTTTCAAACATCCTCTGAAATGTAGAAAACCATTTCCCTTTTAATCTCCCTCATTTCTCTGGGCACCTGCTTATATCCAGGTGATAATATTTTATCTTTTTATTCCATGACCTGTTTGCTACAGACATAGTAATGATCCAAGAGATGTTAAATGGGCGTTTGGGCAGCTGGTAAAAACTGCATTAAAGCAGTGTGGGACAAAACTGCACAAACTATGAACATTGGGAAGAGTCTTTATCAGCTAGTGGGGGGAGAAAGAGCTACTACAGAGTGCAGGCATGAGCTTTGAAGAGCACAGTTTTTACTACTGAAAAGAAGGTCAGACGTGGGAGAGAGATCAACATGGTGCTCACAGGTGGTACAGAAAGATTAGATTATGAGTAACAATAACTGAACACATGAAGTTTTAGGACAAGAGGAAATGGCCTCAAGTTGTGGCCAGGGCAGTTGAGATGGGATATGAGGAAGAATTTCTTTGCTGAAAGGGTTCTGAGGCATTGGAAGGGGTTGCCCAGGGCAGTGGTGGAGTCCCCATCCCTGGAGGGATTGAAGAGTCGTGTAGACACAGTGCTGAGGGACATGGGTTAGTCGGGGACTGGTCAGTGTTGGGTTCATGGTTGGACTCGACGATCTTAAAGGGCTTTTCCAATTGAGGCAATTCTGGGATTCCTACGTTTAACAATGAGTAACAAATTCCTGTCTAAGGCTACCTAAGCAACCTGATGGAAAAGGACCAGCCTTGTAACTTCAAAAGACATTTTCTTCCAGCATGTCCTTCTTTATGATTCCAGCATCTCAGCTACACACACTCCTCACAGCAAACATCACCCAAAACCATGCTGGGGAGAAAAACACCCAGCCCTGAGAAACAAAGAGTGCTGGTTAACGTGTGGATGGAAACTCCAATGCTGCGAGAACACCGAGTTTGCAAACAAAGGATAAATCACATCTTTCTGCCACTTTAACCAGTCAGGAAGATTTTAAACGCAAAAACTGCGAGAGCCCGAGATCCCCATGAGCCGAGACAGCAGCAGAGGCTGAAGCGGAGGGACTCAGCCTTCCCTGCCGCCATCCCCGCCCAGCGACCCGGCTCAAAGGGGCGAGAAAAGGCCCCCGGCTCGTTCGGCCCCGAAGCCGGGCAAGGCCCGAGCGCCGGCCCCGGGCAGCGAGGATCCGCAGGGCCCAGCGCACCCACCCGG
>NW_010295981.1:0-11205 GCF_000700745.2 Antrostomus carolinensis
AATCCCCAACATTCTGTGTGATTCTGTGAATGAAGAAAGGCATCAGGAAGAGCATTTTGGTCATTTATTTTCTCAGGGTAACTGGGTCTGAAGAAGCTGGATGGGCACCAAAACCTACAGCAAAACCCTGTCTGGGAGTGAACACAAAACCGCTAACTCTCACACAGCTCGAAACTGAGACTGCACAGCCCACTTGGGGGAAGAGGGTTTAATGGTTTGATTAATCTCAGGAGCCCTATGGGACTTTCAGCCATCAGTAGAGAGTCTCAAATAAGAAATGTAGATGCAAAGATATAGCCCAAACAACATGTGATGTTGGGTCAAATTAATCTACAATTTCCTTTTAACGTATCTGTATTACTACAATAGTTGGGAAAAAAAAAAGGCTAGATTTGCTGAGATGAAAGTACACAGCACAGATCTACTATGCCACTGACAGAATATATTCAGGAGCGTATTATGACAGCAGAGATATATAGACAGGCAGAGAAATTAATCATAAATGTAGCAGAAGTATTCCTGTAAGGTATTTTGCTCTATACATCTAATCTAATAACTACCCTATAGATCTAATCCTTAGGGCAGCGACTAAGACAAAAAATTGGACTAATCTTGCCCAACTTTTGCTGCTTAATGAAGAAACGTGTGTCAGAAGAACAGCTTTTCCAGGCTCCTTTGAGCTGATGCAGAGACAGGTACATTCAAGAGGTAAATCACATCACAGGAAAAAGAAAACTTTTGTTCTCCCATGGCTTAAGTGGGAGTTGTGGGTGACTATTTCTAGCTGAAGTCACGCTAGTCAGGATAAATCTGCACCTACTTACATTCAAAGTGATTGAGACAGTACCTGTCACACATGTGAAGTGAGCAAAACTTGTAAGCATCTTCATTTTTTCCTCTCTTTTACAGTGGAATATTTTTTTTCCATAATCCAGCTGTCACTGTTCCTTCTTCTGCCTTAGCTCTAACAACTTTCAAAATTGTTGCTCCATTTAGACTAAAACATAATTAAGTCCCTTTAAGTTTTTGAAAACTGCAAAGCCAGCAGTGAAAAACATCAAAAGCACCAAAGATACTTCATGTGTCATTGTCTCCCCCTGCTCCCAGCTGGTCTCCTCAAGGAAAGCTTAATCAGGGGAAGAAGGTAAAGAACTGGAAAGTTAGGGTTCATAGATTAAGGGGGTGGCAGAATAGCAAAACCACCACGTAAGCACACATCTTCATGCTTTTCTTGTTTGTGTATCAAAAGAGTGTTTAAAAAATCAAAATAGATCCCAAATACTAACTCCCTAAACCCTTACTGGAAATGAAGTTATTTTGGGGGTGTTGACATGATGCCTCAGCTTCTAATATGAACAGTATGTGCACTTAATAGTAATTCAATGAAACACAATTTTCTAGACCCACAGAAAAAGAGTGATGCCTGTTGCTATGACAAGATAGAGTTCAGAAGCTGAAGGAAGGACCAACCACCCACTTACACAAACTCTCTACTGCCAAAGGCAACAGAATTAGGCTGTTACTTCAGTGAGGAGAGGAGTAGCATGGGAGATCTCAGAGCATTACAGAACTGGGTTTCTAGTGTTATAGCAAACCTAAATAAGAAATAGACCATTTAGGTTACTTAAACCACCTCTGACAGGAAAAAGCAAACTCACTGCAATGCTTGGTACCTTACACAGTCCTACAATGGTGAACTTAAAACTTGATGGTTTCTGTTTGTTCTAAAACATATTTAAAGAGTTGTTTCAAAGGCACATAGTATACATTTACTGAAAATGGTTATATTACAAGACTACTAATACGTACCACCGGCTGTTTGGTTATGTCCACGAGGTCTTTAATGTTGTAGTACTGATGTTTCTCAAAGGCTGAAAAAAGCATGTCCAGCACTTGTTGTTTATCAGCTCGAGCCCGTTTTCCATCTTCTTTCTTCTTCCTCTCATATTCAATCTATCAGATACAAAACATGTTTTAAAGACATTCATATGTAATGCTGTATAATTCTCAGTGCTGAACATTAAGACATAAAAAACCTTTTCTATTTAATAAAACACTGTTCAGTGACTCAGTGCTTTTCATCTGGAAAATTTTCTTTTGAGCACTCAAATGTTCTTTTATGAACATAAACTAAGCATTCTGTCCTCAGCACAATAAGCTTTTCAGATATGTATCTCTGCTTTAACCATTAAAAACCCCAGAAACAGAGCCTGCATGATGTGTCCAGACCTGAAGAGAAAATTAATATTGGTACAGGAATCCAAACTGAGACAGTATTTTCACTCCACCTCCATTGATATCAGCTTCTGAAGTATAATGACAAATGTGAAGTAACCTACAAACTACCATTCTTGGGAAAATCCACAGACGCACGTGGCTACATCCACAATCATAACAACCACCTGCCCAAAGGATGCTCAAATGGCCCTTGGACACTGCCTCGCCTGCTCCAGAAACAGCACTCAAGGCAACCACTCTGTCAATATAAAACCAGTCTTCAACCAAGTGAAGACACACTTTGAGGACATGGATGGTATCTTTCAGGAGAAACCTGAGTAGCACACACAGCTACAGTAAGTCAAAAAAACCACCTTCCAAGCAAGCAGAGGCCCCTTGTTGCCACATATCATCCTATTTCACAATGCATATTGAAAAGTACTTAACTATTATAATCTGCACAAGATGACCATATATTTTTGCAGAAACTTTTATCACCTCCAAAAATACTTCCTGCATTTCCTCAGATTCATCACCAGAAGCAAGATTTGCACAGACCAGCACACCCCAAACAAACTCCAATCACAACAGAGCACCAACCGCAACATCTGCCAGCACATCATTCCATCCACCCTGAATACCACCCTCGACAGCACAAAACCACCAATCTCCTTGGAACCAACAAAGGTGACCCAGGAGGTGATACAATTCATGTAATCATCAAGTGCTTTCAGGCAAGCTGCGCGGGTGAATCCGAAGCGGCACAACAGACAGCAGAAGAGATGAGATAATTTTGTATGGGAATTGTTCTGCCTCTGATGTCTCAAACCTGATCCTCAAAAGGAAGACCTCCAGAGAAGAAGCCTAGAATTGAAAATTCACAGTTCTACTGGATACTAAAAATCTTATTTTTAAGAAGGGAGATTAGTTTTATAGCACAATTTATTTTTTCCTGTTTCCTTGCCAGCTAACTCCCTCCTACTCTCTGAGTGAAAATAGCCCGTCTCTTGGTATCTGTCCCAAAGTGTCTAAAGACTATTACCACCTTTGCTGTTGCTTACAGGTCTCTGGTCAGCCAGCTCTCTCTTTCAAATCCTGAAACAGATGTACATCATTAAACTGAACGCAGAGCAATTATTCCCAACCTGTAGTTTAAAGTTTGTTGCTTCTGCTTAAAACCTAAGATGGGCTTGAGCAACCAAACATTTGTCTGTTTTTCCAGCTGTATGTTAGTGCTATAAAAGATACAACCTCTCTACACAAACTCACACAGTTGATTTTTATCCACTAATACACTTTGGTGTAATTATTTTACTCTTTAGCCTCTGCATTTTTAAAAAATCTCTTTGAAACAGTAACAGCTTTGCAACAATAGCAAACTGTAGCATCCAGTCTTCAGAGTACATCATCTTGGTTGCCATGGTCTACAGCAGAACTGCTACGCCACAGAAACTAGAGTCGGAACATAAACCTAGGACATCGGCCTTGCTATTAACAACAGGGTGTCAAAATATTTGTGTCTTCTGAAAGTACAGCAGGCAATTCATGAGCAACCTCTGTTGACCTTGAAAAGGTTTTAATTGTAAGCTTTGGAAACCCTGTTGTGGACTCAATTTCTGTTTCTCTACTGGTATAGTCTCACTATGCAGCATAACACAAGTAGACCACAACTAGTCATAAATGCACGTAGTAGAACTGCAGTTTCTACTATTGAAATACATACAAACAAGTTTACTCAGCTGACACTCTTCAAAACTAAAAACCCCAAATACCAGGCAACATGGCCATAGCCTTGTGACGCCATCAACAAAGCAGTTGGCCACTTCTATACTGGGTATATATATTCACATAATCATACAGATACTGGAGAAGCAGGGAAAATCACCTAAAAGTCTCCTATGACCTACAGCACTACTCATGTCCCGGTGAGCAAGGATGAGCAAGGGTTTCTGTATGAAGCACTGAAAGAAATGATAGAGAGAGTGGGAAGTAGGAGGAGACTGGCCCTTTCCTGCATGACATATAGGATGAAAGAGGAGATGTGTGAGAGCATTTGTCCCTTCTGCTACCTGCAAAATAAGCAATACATTAAATTGACTGATTGCCAAAAGGTTCTTCGCATCTTACTTAATCTGATCCAACAGTAGTCAGTTTGTGGCACTAAAAATGCTTTTAATTTACACCTGGATTAAGTCAGAACTTACCAAGATATATGATGAGCATTTATATTTTTCCTGACAGAGAAACCATCTCTCCAGAGCAATCATCTACTACCACTGTCATGTTCTAACTCAGTGCAATGGTGTAGGGATGTGGGTGCATCCTGAGGACAGTGAAATAGGCAGGGTTTAAGACATCCATTTTAAATTTATTTTAATATGATAGCTGTCCCTTTGGTCTTAAAAAAATACATGAATATGTCATATCTCAGGCTATAGTCTAAAGCTGACACTTCACAATAGCATTGAAAATTACCTGTTATGATCAGAATTCCATTACACTGTATATTTTGGAAGTTGTATTTCTATTTACAAGAACAATTTTGATTTATATTTTCTAGTATTATTTGTATTCGAAAATAGCTTCTTTGCTTTTTAAGCTGGAGAGAGTCAAAGGGCAAACTCACCATCCCATAAGTAGAGCCTGACTGTGCTTCAAATAAATGAATGAGAAGATCATCACAAAGTATAGCAGTATCATCATTTTACATGGAATGAAACCAAGGTAGAGAAATAACCTGGCATGCAGCAATTTGCAGACAGTGCCATGTTACACTCTGTTTTCACAAGATAATGAGTCAACAAAAGCAACCCAAAACCTTATTAAAAATAATCCAGTCTAGCTGGGTACAACAAATATTTTTTGGTCCTGTCTGAAAACTGCTCCAGATTTTTTCTCTTTGGTATTTCATGATCAAACATGGGAACTACCGTCCCGTAGGATATATTGGACATTTCCTTCCACATAAGAAGGAAAGCAGGAACTACAACTTTATGGGATCCTCTTCAAAAATCAAGACACTGACACTATGTTCTACTGGAAGCAGAGTTTTCTAATTAGCCATGGCAATCGACTACAGTGGGCTTTCCTGAGCCTGAGTTTTCAGCCTTTTTTGACTCAGTTATCCACGGAATTTTCCAGTTTCTCTGTGCAGTTGCTGATCAGGCCATGGCTGATACTGGTAAACAACACTCTACTGGATTTTCAGTAGACCCTCTGCATTTGAGACACTGGATTATGGGAGTCTAGGACTTGGGACTTAATGTTTTGAATACATGCACATGTTAACATTTTACAAGAGGAGGAGATGGATTATCCAGCCTTAATTGGTTTACAGAAAAGTCTCTGATATTTTAGAGGTCAAGTCCAGATGATGACAGGAGAGACTAAGACATCTCTATTTGCAAAGTTTGAATGAGTTCTGGGTTCCTGCATATACTTGAGGTCACTTTTCAGTATAAAGACCTATGTATTTGTTTTTAAGGTTAGCAACTTTTCTCTGACTCAAAAACACCAGTTGAAAGGTGCTATGTGAAAGATAAAGACAGCCCATTGCAGGCTGCATCACTCCGCCACAGCAGTAGCTGTGATGCCTGTTCTTACCAACCTATTCTGCAATTTTCTACCTCCCCAAACAACAGAAACCCAATGAACAACAGGAAGAAAACCAGAAACAAACTGCAACCTCCTCAGGTAGAAGGTCAAGCTGAAGTGATGGAAGAAACTCGTCTCCTTTTCTGGTTTTTGTTTTGTTTTTAAGGAGTGAGAACAAGAGCGAAGCACTGAGGTTATTCCTTCTGTATGTGGCAGAGCTACATGAATAACGGGTAAGTAACATGGGCGTAATGGGAAAGGCTACTGGGACTCTCAAGGCAATCTCTGAGAACAACAACAAAAAATCCATGGTACTGTTTGTTCCTCTTCAAATGACACACAGCGAAAATGTGCTTAGCTAGCAACTAGCTACAACTCACTACTGGCTTTAGAACTGATGCTTCCTACACAAAGGAACAAAGTAGCAATAAGGAAATTCTCAACATTATCTTCACTGATGTTAGGTCTCTGACAGGACTATTTAATGACTGGGTAAAAAATCCTAATTATACAAATAATAGTCTCCTGAAAAATAACATGAAGCAGTCTTTTTAACCAAAGCACAATCATTTTTTTTTGCTAGTGAACTGTCATGCCCAGCATTCTTCTTTCTCTATTATTTTAGTGCCTCAGTACTCTCTCCCTAGTAGGAGCTTCTATTTTACATTCTCTGGATGAGCTAAAGTAAATCAAGGAGGAGTGTTTGTATTCCCTATACAAATGCAATGTGAATATTCTAATATTCCTAATTCATTAATATGTAAAAACAACTCACACAGAAATCTGAATACCAAACCCTCTCTTTGTTGAAAAGTTATTTGCAGCTGGTGTCCCAGTTGCCCACATTTTAATTAGCAACACTCCAGCATTTCCCTCCAGCTTCAGCAACAGCTCCCAGTGTTGTCTAAAAACACGGAGTGCATTGTGAAGTGCTATTAAAAAAAAAAAAGCTTGGTATCTGTTGCTGTTTTCTTCTTTTTGTCTTGTGAATACACTGCTCATAGCAAGTTACAATGCAGCCTTTCATTTTTTTCCCTTCCTGTTTTCTTTGCAAACAGGATGTTTTATGCAGTAAGCCTAAAGCACTTTTTGAGAGTCACATTACAGAATGCATGTACATTGTAAACCAATTAGATTTATTTAAAATTATGTGGTTTTTAAATTTAAAAAGCATTAAAATATGATTTGCTTTCAAGGAAGGACCATTTTAAATCAAGCTGCCGAGTGTAGAAGTTGCGAGTTTATCCCTGCATGACTTCATACAGAAATCCATTTCTCTTTGTTTACACTCCCAGTACGCTGCCAAGCTTGCTGAAAAGCTGCCAAAATTGCCTTCTTGAAGGTATCATTAATACTGACGCTGATGTATTACACTGCTTTGGTAGACAGCTAATACAAAGGCGACAGAGAAGCGAGAGGAAATCTAACGTTTCATCTGGAGATGTTAGAAAGAAGTCTTAAAGGTCTTCCCATCCCCTGGCGCACGGGTACCAACCTCTATAATACAGGGGAGTGGGAAGAGGGGAGACCACAAACAAGCCTCTGAAGGGGTAACCAGGATCACTGGAGAACTTTTATGCTGTGCTATGAAAAATAATGAAGTCACAGAAAGATTCCAGCTGCAAGAACATTAACATTGCAGCCTTTTAAAGATGCATATCATCTACAGACACACAGAAAATGAAGGTGCCTTTCACAGAGAAGAAAAGCTAAGTTATAAACCTGGAATATATTGTAATGGAATTGCAATTTCTTCTAATAAAAACGTGGGTTTAATATAATTTCTTGGAAAAAAAAAATCACTTTCCCTGTCCTTGTATTCAAATAAGCTATTGCAATTTCCTACCCACATGTAATTTCTTTCCATTCTCCTTCCTGTTATATGTTCATTTAGGGGTACATGGAGCAGCCACCATTAAGCTGCATTTAATATTCTATTCTATCTTCCTTCAGGAAATTCTATTCCTTTCTCTCTTAGCAGATGTGCATTATTTCCCTAGAAACTGCCCTGAAGATGACTGAACATGTGAAACATGTACGGTAGTTTCTACATTTTTTTTTTACTTCTTTCTTGTGAAAAGTCCCCAACAGGGCTGTCACATGATTACAAGCAATACAGCAAGTTTTAAGAAAGCAACTGCTGCTTGAAAACACCAGAAAAATTAACCCAGAGGTTTAAAAATTTCACAGAGACATTCTCCCAGTTGTACATCCCTTCAGCCATCTAACCTGAACCTCAATAAAAGACTTAATAAAAAGAATGATGTAGAAAGTAGTCATGCCTGAGCCTTTAGAATCAAGGCATGGCCAAGAGTGACTCAAGTATAAGTATAACCTACTAGATTTTTCCCATCAGAACACCTTTAAGGCACACATGAAAAGTAAACTTATTGCCAATGGATATTCATTAGCCTGGACAGCTATGCAACCACTAAAAGACAGGACACTAAATTAGGACACAAGAACTTTTAAGAAGTTGTAACTTATAACTTTTAAGAAGCCTGGTTATGTCCTGGTTATACCCCCTGAACCTCACACGACACTCAAATTTCTGTAATGACACAACAACAGCAGTTTGCAACTGGAATAAAGATTTAAAGTTGTCTCCAGGTTGAAGTCATACTGTTTTAATTCTGCTAGTGTCAGGGAAATCCCGCTAAATTATGTAATTTAGTGTCACAGAATCCCACTAAAAAGAGATGCTGTACATCACTGTAGCTTATTTCAGAAATAAAGTACAGCAGCATCATAAAACAATATAAAATTGCATTTGCATAACAGGATTTACCAGTGTAACTATTTTGGTTAAATGTCTTTCCCCTAGCTGAAATAATTATATTGGTATAATCATCTATGTATAGATCAGACTTTAAACAATAACTACTACAAAACTCCCATGAGAGAGAAACGATTATTTTTGGTTCTGTGGAAATAGATTGCCTTTCAGAATAATGCTTAAATATCATCTAGTATATTGTCATTTGTTTTATGTAAATAAAATCTTAATAAAAAGTGTAAAAGTTTAAATGACTAACACAGTGACTCATTTTCAGTATGACTTAACATTTCTCACATTCAACAGTAACAGCAATTATATATGCACACATACAAATTACTCAAAGAGGATCTTTAAGAAAAAGGACATTATAGTTTGTATGTACATCAACTGATCTGGAACAGCAGTGTGGGTGTAATATTGACAAAGCTAATGATGCAAATAACACGTACCACGAAGGTATGAAACTGTGAAAAATTAGCAGCTGTTATTCTTTTCTACTTGTTGTCAGTTCCTGCAAAGGACTGGAAACTAATGATTCTTTTCAAGTCTTTTACCCACCTCCATATGATACTTTATTTGGCTCGAAGGAGTGCTTCCACACATCATAGCCCAAAGCCAGAACTGCCTTTCATCCCCAAATGTCAAAATTACAGTTAAAAAAAAAAAGACCAGGGGAAGAATGCAATAAAGACCCAAGCAAAGGCTTGGGTAAAGGCAGTCTGCCCTCCCTCAGGTAACACAAGAGAGTTAGAATTGGCAGATCTTAGCCCCAAGTGTGATGTGGGTCTTGAGACAGAGAGAAGATCCCCAGAAGACAAAATTAGGGAGAAACCAGATAACATGGAACATTTCTGAAGACAGTAGCCAGCTGTGAGTGAAAGAGCTGCAGGACAGCAGCAGCAGAGTAATTCTGGAGTCCTGAGTCAGATTCCTGGCTAGGAGAATACCGGAAAATACTGAAAGCTACTTACATTATATTGATGATTAGCCACCGGTTTGTAGTTTGTGGTTACGGCTTTGTCCAGCTGCTGTGATAGCCTTACAGGTTTAGAAGATTCTTCTATCTGTAATCTGCAAAAGAAAAGAATTAATAAAAAGTTCAGACAAGCACACTCAAATGAATTATAAAAATCTACAAGTATGAACCAGCTCTTATCAAAGGTCAGCTGCAAGCAAATCATAAAGCAAAATGGATGCACTCTTCTCAATTAAGTTTTTCCTCCTCTATTTTTGCTCGAGGACGCTGTGGATTATTATGACACTATATGCTACAGAAGATACTGAAATACTAAAAACCAAGCAACTGTGACAGGAAGATACTAAAAACCATATCTGAACACAAGCTTTATTCCAAAAGCCTGATACTGATTTATCTTTGTAAAAATACAATAAACATCCAAAAAGATAAATTTAAATTCAGCATGCTTCTGATTTAACAACTGGACAATCTAAATAAATTACATTTGAGGTAAGCATTAAATTAAGAACTAAATTATCTAGTTGTAGCAACTGTAAATAAAGCCAATCATCCTTCATAGCTAGTATTGCTGGACAGTAATTGCCGGCAGTTTTGTCTCATATGTAGATATAAACTTGGTTCCTCTTGAATCTTTGTAGATTTGTCATTTGCTCTATAACTACCTGTAAGCAACCACTGCCTTGTATTCTACATTTCTAAATCAGGAGAAGGTATGTCAATGCCTTCTTCTGTCCAAACAGAGCACTTCTTTTCTTAGCTTGAAGGAAATCAATCGGAAGGTAAATGAGAGTGAACACTTTTTACTCCTCTTCTGGCAAATCAAGGTAGAAGCTTTTATCACGAGAGCTTATCTTTTGGCTTTCAATCTAATTAAATAATTTTAAAGATTTTTTTAAATCTGGCTACCAGAAGTCTTCTAAACTCTAGTTTCAAAAAGAGGCACAGGCTTAAGGTAAATCAGTATCTTTTCTCCAAATCTGTCTTTTTCTCCACTTCTTCATTGCCTGCTTTTTTTCTTTTTGGTCTCAATGACTTTTTTTTTTTTTTTTTAAATAAAAGCCTGGTTTTATAGTTTGGCTTTATTTTTTTTTAATCTTTTCTTGCAGTTCTTTGCCATTTTTCCTATCTAGTTTTCCAGTCCTCCCTCTACCTCACTGTAGCTATTTTTCACCTCACTTCTCAACTCTCACACTCGTTTCCTGCTCTTAACCTCTTTACTGGTATTGCTCCTGTTCATGAAACAGGACCTCCTGGAGATGAACTGGGAATTCTTGTCTCCCTTTTCACCTTCAGGCCACTGCATCACCCTCTTCTTCACATGGACCAGATTTAGACATTTGTTTTGTGATGCTGTTCCAGAGTCCTTCTCATTACAGCTGTAGCACAGGTAAGCGATAAACAAGGTTCATAACAATACTGAAATACATCAGATGGGCTCCCGTTCTCAGGGAGTGTTAGGCTTACAATGGTGGCATTTCTCCATGATTAAATCCTCCTTGCACAAGGCTTTATATTCATTACACTTAACAATGTACATTTATAATAGCCTCCATTTCTTCAGGAAAACAGCCAAAGAACATTAGCCCTTCAATGATGAAATGCCAGAACACTGAAAATATGGATTGGACACCTCAGA
>NW_010295981.1:11247-14207 GCF_000700745.2 Antrostomus carolinensis
AGCTTCTTAATAAATTAGACATTTAAGTGTGCAAACAATTGATAGCTCTTTAGCCTAGAGCCTGCCATGAACTTTGGACACCACTCAGTGTTGAAGGTCTATTCCTGTTCTGGCATTTAAAAATTACAATACAGGAAATTTCATCACCTATTCTGGTGCAGCTTCCATAAATAAATCCTTCTTTGCAGAAAAGAACATCAGCAGTTTATTTCTTAACATTTTTCACTTGGCACGCAGGATATGCATTTCATTTTTTTCCTAATTTTAACCTGCTAATTTCCAAACCAGTAGAAAACTGAATGTGTAGGAGAGATAATGCACTTCTCGGAGGCCTCCAAAGGTTGATGGCAGTGAAGTTATGTTTAACATGTGAAGCTCCCCAGAACACAATCTTGAAAGTAAAGAAAAACTTCTTGTCTGCTTAGGAAAAGGGATGGAAGCCTACCAAGTGAAAATGGAAAATCTAAGTTGGCTCATGAAATAACAGAAGATTTCAGAAAGATCTAAATGTACCAACTAACAAATATATCAGCTACAAATGTATGTGCCTCTGAAAGAAATTTCAGAGACATCCCTGTGGTACTTCAAGATTTTTTGCCAAAGGTTTCCAAATTACAACCCACAGATCTCAGATGGTCTTTAGAAAACTGGTTAACAGCACAGTGCTAACTTTTTTCCCGTTCCTAGTTGATAAATTGCTGTAGTGAGAATTAAAAATATATTACAACCCTGGTATTACTTTTTAATGCAAGCAATTACAGCAGTTGCCACATGCCAATATGGAAATCTAAATGGGAAGCACAGTGACTCAGGAGGCAAATCTTTTTATTAATATGCATTTATTCTACACATGCATCTTGCTCTTCTCCCTAATGGTTGCCCTTCTCATTTATTTTTCTGCAGCTTTCAAGCTCTCCTGGAGAATGACAGAGCCTCATGTTGCCTTCCTTCTGCCAGGCTTCCATGTGGAATATGGTCACACAATCCTATGTGGAGCTGCACATCTGGCGTTCGCCTCCCCAGAAAGCACAAGTACAGGTAAAGGGCATGACAAATGTGGTAGGTACCCCAAATTAGCAAATGGTTCACGTGTGGATGAAGCACTGAAATTTGCTTAGTGAATTACAAAGGGTAAAGACAAATAGCCTGTACTCATTTTGACCAGATGATTTGTTGGTACAGACACTATTTGCATGGAAAACATAGCGTGTTTGTTTTGGTTTTGGTTTGTTTTTTTCTTTTTAAATGCCATAATTCTCTCATATTCAGAAACTATTATGTTTTGTACTCTTAAATTTGTATAGCTGTTGTTTTAAAAAAGTTTATGAAATATATGTTTTTATATTCTAGTAATTATGCACTAAAAATTTTGTAACAAAAGCTATGAATTGGGCATTATATTAGCCTTTTAGACCAATGTTTTAACATGTCACAGACTCTATCTCTATTCTATAATTACTTTTAAATGCTCATTTCTTAAACAGAATTTAAAAAGCAGTAGTAAACCAAAATACTATGAAGCATTTTATACAGCGTTTTCTCAGAGTGGATCGGCTGAATCTTAATTGGAACTGTTGGCAGGAATAAAAAAAAAAAAAAAAATCAATAGATATTCTGAGTCACTGGTGACACTGATTTAAAGGAGCAGTGGTTTTTAACTATTACTCTTTATTATGATTTGCAGGAGTGTGACAGTTAGAAGCCTTAGTTATGGCTCAGAACTACACACAACTCTCCAAGGAGTTAAATGTGCCACTTGACTCTTGTTGAAATAGCTAGCTCCATAATTCATGCTAATATCTGGCCTATAAAATAAAAAGAGAATGCAGATTTTTTTTTCCACAAATCTGCCAATAAATCAGCGACAGAGCAGCCACCAGCCTGTACACTGTGGTTTTCTCTTCCACCCCCAAGATCAAATATAGCTCTTCTGCCTTGAAATACAGCTAGTAACCAGCATGGCATTGAATTCATCACGGTCATTTCCCAGCAAAACACATTTTATACTGCAACTCTGATTTGTCATTGTGTCTACAGCTGAATAAGGGGAAAAAACACTTGAACAGCCTGGAAATAATTCTATAGGACTTGTCAATATGCAGCAGGCTCATAAAGGGAGACAGATGAAGGCAATATGTACATTCCTAAAATGAGATGTTCATTGGTTTGTAAATATATGTATCTTCCAGCAATAAAAAATAAACCAGAGCCCTTTAGAATAGATTATTTCCTGTGATTAGTCTTCTGCAACAAAACAAATGTTTCAAAGATGAGAAGCAGGTACTAAGCAGAAACGCTGCCAGGGCTTGGATTCTTTACATTTCTAAAGAAGCTGTTGTACAGAGAGGACTGAAAAGTTTCAATACCTTTTTGTGCTTGGCTGTATTTGCACAGGGCACTACTAAGTAAGGAGCCAGTCTTACTGCTGCAAACAGGAAAAGTTAGTCTTCTCTCTCTGCCATATCACTCAACAGAGATGCACTGGAAAAGAGCAGGCCCACTGCCCAAAGCTTTGGAGGGGAAGAAAGACAACTCTCCAGCTCTGCACAGGTTGGCAGGGTTTTTTTGACTCTCACTGAAGTTCCCAGCCCAGTACCAGGTGAATGAAAGCCAAGGACTAATGCTCTCTTCGTCCTTTGCTCAGTAACTGTGTACTACAACCAGACACAAGTAATTGCATTACATGAAGCTTCACGACACCTCATATGGGCAACAAAGTTTTTCCTTTGCTTCCCTATTTTGCCAAGCATCCTGGACATGACAGAGGTAGGTACATCCTGCAAAACCTCATCCAAACCAAGCTAATAAAATAAATGTAACAATATAGCTTCACACCTCCTTCTCTTGTGTTCATTTGGGCTACTGCACCTTGCTGAGGTTCAGGCAGCATCTTTTCTGACTTTTCTTCCAAGCAAGAATATTAGTAATATAAGAAATCACAGAATCACAGAATGTCAGGG
>NW_010295982.1:0-11912 GCF_000700745.2 Antrostomus carolinensis
TGGTCCTAATTTCCCTTCTGGATCTGGGACTTCTGTGCTTAAAGTAGAGTTTTTGCCTAGACCTATTGTCAGATGTCTTTAAAAACATTCCTTAGGATTCATAAATCTCATCAGTAGTGTGTAAGACCAGGGACTTAGCTTTACTCCCAAAGTCCAATAGCACTGACTGGCTTGTGACCATACTGCTTAGGGCTAAGCCCTTCTATGGCAAATTTTGTGTTGAGTAGAGCTAGATGAAGTGATCAAAACAGAATCAGGAAGTGAGATTTCAGTTTAATAATGTTAGTGACCATAGAGTCTTCCAGGCTCTACAGAGGGATCTGAACAGGCTGGAACAATGGTCCAAAGCCAATTGTATGAGATTTAACAACACTAAGCGCCAGCTTCTGCACTTGGGTCACAGCAACCCCATGGAACGCTACAGACTTGGGGAAGAGTGGCTGGAAAGCTGCCTGGCAGAAAAGGACCCGGGGGTGTTGGTCGACAGCTGGCTGAACATGAGCCAGCAGTGTGCCCAGGTGGCCAAGAAGGCCAACAGCATCCTGGCCTGTATCAGGAATAGTGTGGCTACAGTTTAGTTGGTTGAATGTTGCACTGGTCTGCATCTCGAGTACTGTGTTCAGTTTTGGGCCCCTCACTACAAGAAGCACGTTGAGGCACTGGAGCGTGTCCAGAGAAGGGCAATGAAGCTGGTGAAGGGTCTGGAGAACAGGTCTTATGAGGAGCGGCTGAGGGAACTGGGGTTGTTTAGTCTGGAGAAAAGGAGGCTGAGGGGAAACCTTATCGCTCTCTACAACTACCTGAAAGGAGATTGTAATGAGGTGCGTCTTGGTCTCTTTTCCCAAGTAACAAGTGATAGAATGAGAGCAAGTGCCTTCAAGTTGCCCCAGGGGAGGCTTAGATTGAATATTAGGAAAAATTTCTTCACTGAAAGGGTTATCGAGCATTGGAACAGGCTGCCCAGGCAAGTGGTTGAGTCACCATCCCTGGAGGTATTTAAGAGGCCTGTAAATGTTGCACTTAGGGGCATAGTTTAGTGGTGAACTTGGCAGTGTTAGGTTTACAGTTGGACTCGATAATCTTAAAGGTCTTTTCCTACCTAAATGATTCTGTGATTCTTGGATCACTTCCTGCCTACCTTATGTTTGCTAGAATAGTTTTAAGCTTGATTTAGGTTCCATTTTCACTGGTAGCTGAAGATCTAAGCTGATTCTCAACAGTAAAACCATAGCTACTAACCAGATTACGAACATACTTTCTTTTCTTCTGGCAACAATCAAGATTGACTATAGAAGCTTTTAAATGAGGTCATCGTTGCTACTTCTCATCTTTAGCTTGCCCCTTTCTTCAAAAAATCTGGACTTTAACCAAAGATATGAATTTAAGTATGAGAAACCTGTCAGTCTGCAGATTTCTGCATATTTGCTGCTAATGGAAATGCCACATCTTTTATGAAAGGAAAATTGGGATCATCATCAAATACAGATTGAAACTGAGCCAATATGCCTCTCGTTAAGGTAGGCAAGTAGTAACTCCAGTGGTCTGGTCAGAGTCCTCAATAAATTGTTTCTACCTTCTATTTTGGAGAGAGGTGTCACTGTAATACAGAACTTTTCACTCTCTGTAACGTACAGTTAGGAAGATTTGCTGCTTTACTGAAACCATGTTTTATTCTCAGTAACACATTCTGGTATATTTTGTTACAGTTAAGTTTAGGAAGTTCTGTTAGGATGAAAGAGGCTATATCAACTATCTGTGGAAGACAGTTACCTTCACCTTTGAAGAGGAGGATCAGAAGCAAAGTTTGGGCTTGAGGTTGTGTATAGATTACTTATTATATGAAGAAAGTACTGCTGATAGCTCTTGTGGAAGAATACTTTTGGTGACTACAATCTCATGAATGTCTGATTTTCATCAGCCATCAACATTGATACATTCTCTTTTAAAGCCAGGTTAAACCAGGTGATCTGAAGAAAACAGATTAATTAATTCCTTGTATAAAAGACATATCTGTTCTGTAGTATTTACAGTTGAAAATAAAACATATATTACAGAAATCTAGATTTTTTTATTTGAATTTCTAAACAAGATATTTGAAAATAGTGCTTTACAGTCTCCTCATGTTTTAAGCTTGAAACATGAACATTTTCTCCTGGTTTTAGCTTCACATCTATATTTTGACCTATATGTAAAACATATGTGTAATCTGTAAGATTTCAGACAAAAAAATAAAGTGCAATAAATGCTGTACCTAGAAAATGGAAATTGCGGTTAAGTAAATTTGCATGCACAATTGCTTTTGAACAAGGAGAATTAGCTCTACTAAGTAGTATTTTTATTGGTAAAGTTTAGAAAATATTAGGTTTTGGCATAGTGATATTTTATTAATGAGGTGTTTTTCTGCTCTGTTATGAGACAACTTCACCTTGTGCTGCATGCTAAAATTTGCAGACAAGCAATCAAGTCTTTTTCATTGTTTGTGTGTCTAGTTGTTAAGTTAAAAATTGAGTCATATAGTTTAAATGCTTACTTTAAAAAAAAAAAAAGTTAACTGATTTTCCTTAGTGCATACCATATATTTTGGTACCTGGTGATAAAATAAAATTCTGTCCTGCAGAGGATTGTTAAATGAATGATTGTTAAATATTAGTTAAACTGAATATGAATTACTAAAATTACTCATATGTAGTGAAAATTAGTGAAAGGAACTGTAATTGTAAACTGGACAATGTTTTTTGCCTCTGTATCTAGTGAACTATTGAAGTCAGTTACTGTGGGCTTGGATGGGTGTAACTGATGGCAGAATCTGATCAAAGTGCCATTACTTGTACTCTCAATTAATTGCACTCTTGATTAAGTGCATCTGAAGAAATAAAGGCTAGGTTCAAAATCACTCCTGAAATGGCTGTCATTTGCTTCTAGTCTTACGTGACCATATATTTATAATTAGCAGGCACTTTGCATTTGTCATATGTTATGCTAAGGTTTTATTATACTTGCCTTTCTAGAGTTAAAATTAAAACTTTGATCACTTTTTCTCTTTAAGCAAAGCTTCATGAAAAGGCCCAAAGGTTAGAATTAGGAGCAGCTGTAGCTTCTGTTCCTGTCTTAATTGTAACATAGTTGATTAGCAAGTACTTTGTGACAGGCAGTAAATTTCCATAGGTTGATGTTGCAGGGCTTGCCTATCAAACACAAATGACCTAGAGTGCTAGTACCCGACTGCTTCCTCTGACAGCATTTGTAGACAGGCTTTATTGTAGATTAGGACTCTTCACTTTCAGAGCTTAACAAGCAGCTGTGGGCCTAATCATGAAGCTGAGTAGAGACAAGGAACAAACATTTGTAGTCTGAGGCAGTAACTCCTGTCCTTTCATGAACAGAGGCCAAAATGCAATTTATATACTGGTCCTGAAAGCTGTATCCAGTTCTCCTGGTGTTTGCTCAGTTTCTTACTCTCATGAACAAATTGGAATTTTCTCTAGGATGTTTGAAGACCGCTTTGTTCTGTCAGAAGAGATAATGAAGAGCTTCAATATTAATGGTGAGACAATGATTCTGACAAACTTGCTTTTATACTTTGCTGAAGAAAAATGATAAAATGATTGTATCTGCAAATTGAGTAGACTCTGATGAACAAAATTTTGAACAGGTGAAACTTGCTGATTCCAGGACTGCTGAACAGTCAGCCAGAAATGTGTGATGCATTATCATGTGATCTTATTATTGGTTTGGATTATTACTGGTTGCTATCTTCCCTGATGGCCTACTTGGTTTATTCTTGCCCTGATATAAACACAAAACTTGCTAAGAGCATCTGAAGTAACTGAAAATATTGTATCTGCTTCAGTCAGCATTAGGTAATGAGTAAATGACAGGATAAGTCAGTTGTGTGATTCAGCACACATTTTAAAACTTCAGGAAATACGCTCAACCATAAATTCATTCTACCTACTGATTGGTGAATGAACATAGTTGGAAAATGAACATTTTTCTTAACTTCATTGTAATTTATAGCTTTTTGTGTACCCTGTTCCTATTATGTAATATTTTCTAGTTCAGAGTGGAAAGTAATAATAGGTCTTTGCATTTCTATTATATGTAATCCAGTGTCAAAGTCCTTAAAAGCATTAATTGATCAAAGCTTGCTATATGGCTGTAGGACTGGTAAGGACTCAGCTTCTGAAGTGAAACCATCACTTAGTAAAAGAGTCTTTACCAAGAAGTTGCAAGCGTAGGTATCACTCCAGATGTGTGTTAAGCTTTCTCCCTTTCAATAAGTTCTGTGCATGCCAAGTTTCTTACCTCATTTGGCACCTCATTCTTTTTATTTTTATCTTCCTTTTAATAATTTTCAGCATTTACAGTGTGGTACAAGTATTATTAGTAGACGGTTCCTTTTAAGAACTGAAACACTGTAGGTGCCAAGTACAGGTGTCAGAGTTTAAAAATTGTAAGTATCTGCCTTAGCAGCTTACTCTGAGTACCCGTGTTAATTATTTTAGCCCACTCCTCCTTCCGGTCTGCCAGGAGACTGTTGTTCCTTCAGAGGGTCACTCATGACTCTCACACTGAGGTTGGAGAAAGCCAGGGTACCTGATGAGTACCACAAAACCACTTCTGAGCTCCATGGAAGTGTCATGAGGTTTGAGGCAGGTGCCACACACTATGTTCTTCACTCCTTGGAGGACCAGGCTGAATTATCTTCTGAGATTAGTGATTTAGCTGAATGTATCTGCCCAATGTCAACTGACTACCCTACTTAGGAGGCAAGAACAGTTTTTGCTGTATGTCTTTGAGTCCCATTACACTTCTGATCTTGGCTAAAATTTAGTCACCCTAGAAGCCAGAATAATTTTACTTTTGATAAAAACATAGCCAATTTAGTACATTCTTGAAATGCAGACCAGTGAAACTGAGGCATTGTTTTACATTTGTAGACTTTTCTGCTATACTACAGAGGCAACCGTGTTATATTGGGTTTTACACTTCATGCTTTGTTTATCTGTGTTCAGTAAATGATTTCCCTGGGCAATATCTTATCCTTGCATCATATTTCTGGTATCTCAGTAGCATATGTTGTACTCACTGGAGCACACTCAGTAGTAATGTCTTCATGATGCTTTCTTATGTCTTGTCATCAAATTGTACATCCATCTTATTCTTAAAGATAAACAGATAGAATTGCTGTAATCGAAAGAGCACAGCCACAGCTCTTGTTCTGTGTGAGAGAAGCTCTAGGAACACTGGCTTTCCGTGTGTCTCAGGACCTTATTATTAAATCCTATGAGCTTCAGGTCAATCATACTTACTAACCACACTAAGAATTCTGCCTTAGCTCTGTAAGGTCATGCAGGGACTGATTAGCAAGTTACAGCTGATTTTTCAAAACTGCAGCAAGCTGTATTCCTCTGTCCAGGTCTAGTGAGCTTATTGTGGGGAACACTTAACTGTTTAAAGGAAGGTGAATTATAACCAGAGTATTTAAAAAACCAAATAATTCCACGATTTAGAAATCCAGGCTAGGTGTCCTGGCTCCTGAAGTCCTGCCCTAAAACACACTGCAATTAACAGTAAGTAAAAGATATAGCTGGATTTGCCACTGATGTCAGTGAGAACTTATTTCTTGTCTTTTGATTTTCTTTAAACTTCTGTAGTCCTGAAAAAATGTTATGTGGCTGAGAGCAGAAAACAGGCTTCTCCATTATTCCTTTATAAGCAACTGTGTATCCTACTGTTATTACAGATTAATAACTAATATAGAGTATATTTGCCAACTATAATTAAGTAGAATTCTTATGGAAAATTATATATGTAGTGTTTTCATGTGATGAAACAGAGATACATGTCTGAATCGCTGCAGCTGCAAAGCAACATGTAGTAACAAATAAGGAACAATTTTATTTAAAAGTGAAACCCAAGTGTAACTGGTTACCTTTGGAGTAACTTGTTACATTCCTAGAAGCGAGACCTAAACTTTGAAATAGATGCTTGCAGGATGGAAGCTTGGTTCAAATAATGGATTCAAATTTAGCTGAAAGTCTGTACTGTGTATCCAGGCTTTAGTCTTGACATCCAAACTGCAGCTGTTTTGCTAAAGAGGTAACAAAATGTGTGTTAGATAGTCTTGTATTGACCAACGGGGTTCCATAGATAGAATTTTGTGTGCTTTTTTCCAAGAGGTCAACAGCCTCCTGTGCTTTAAACTGTACTACCAGGTTGAAGATTTATGCTGTAGCAAATAAAATAAGGCAAAGTCAGTTCAAACAGTAGTAATGATGTGCAGGTGTTTGTAAAAATATACGTATGGAGTCATAAATAATAATAAAAAAACCAGTTTTGTGTAGGAAAGCAGTAACTACAAATGTATTGTAGAACTGAATTACAACATTTGATCGCTGGTCCTGAGGAAGTTCTGACTTTCATGCCTATGAATATCTTTTGATAATTATTTCATTGCTCCTATAGATGACAAGTTAAGAGTTTCCTGTGGAAAGCCCAGTCAGGAAAGTCTGATTATAAGAGATTGTGAGAACTGCAGTTTTTACTACTTAGGCGTTAGAACAAAGAGATAGTTCGACAGTAATTTGAACAAAAATTTAATATTAATTGGATCTTTTTATTTTTAAAATTGTGCTTATTGTTGTAAATCACAGAAAGAAAGCACATAGCAATGAAATGCATAGTTCTTTTTGGTCAAGTTCATGGTCATATTTGATGAAGTAGACATTAGTTTGATCTTAAAAATAATTAAAAAAACTCTCAAGACTACAAACAATAGTATGCTGAAAGTCCGATTTCTTTGGAAATAGGAGATGCTGTAAAAGCAACATCTTTAATCTACAGTCTTGTTCTTTCTTGCCTGAATTCAACTTCCTGTGCCATCCGGATTGTCATTCCCTGGCATATTCGTTGTAAATAGAAATACTTGAAGAGATTGTGTGAATACACTTCAAGAGAATAAATACATATATTTTGCATTTGTTCATATGAGGTTGTCCTCTTCAGCAAAAGTTGTGATACAGCTGAATGAAATTGAGGCTACTAGAAGCTACTAGCTGATATTAGAGATTTCCCCATTTAGATTCTTAAATAGCTTATTAGGAAAATGGAGGATATATTTAGTAAGGTAAATAATTCAAAGCAGTGGTTTCTTCAACAAAAGGTGATTTATTGGATATTTCAGGAGTGCTGTAACACTTAGGCAGAACTGTGTATGCCCTCCCTTAGAAAGTGCCTGGCGTTCCCGCAAAATGCAGATAAGCCAGGTAGCAGCGTCGGAGTTTGTCCTTAGCTGCCATAACTTACTTTTCTTGGGTCCTTTTTCTTAATGACTGATGAAATCACACTGGATACAGGAATCTTCAATATAAAACTCTAAGACATTTGTTTGCATTAGGAGGTTGTATGATTCAGAGGTCAGAAGAAGGTTTAACAAAGTAAAATATAGTTTATAAATTGCAGTAAATTGTAGACTTTACTGACAAGAAATAAATACACTTTTATTGTTTTCAGGTGGGGAACTGATTTTTTTTTTAATAAAAAAAGTCAAATTTTCGAATAAATTTTTTAGTCTGCATTGGTGTAATTTTTACTGGATAAGTTTCATAATTTTGGAAAGTTTTTGCTCTGTGAAATCTCAAATTAAAGGCACTTTTCACTAGATCTGTCATCACGTAGTGTCTGCACACCACCAAAGATAAGCACTTGTAGTGGTGCTGAGCAGAAGAGCCAGCAAAGGATAGGGGTAGACATTTGGCTAAAGGTGTGTTGGCTCGTTTCTGTTGGGAAAAATGTTGTGTAGTATAGTGCCCAAATTCTGCTCATAAGGCAAACCATGTAAGGTACAGTTTGTCCACCTTTGAAGATTAAAGGACTGGAATAATTCCTGAAGGGTGTGATTGGGTGGGTTTTTTTGTTTGTTTTTGTTTTTTAATCTTGTGGTCCCAAAGAATCCAGATTTGACTCAGAAGTAAGCAACTAAACTTAGTGGCTAAAACCCACACTTCCTGTGGTGAGAGTAAATAATATGCCCCTTTTCACCTTTGAGATGAACTAAAGGTGTTAGTACTGTGTTTTGTACTTTATACTTTGTTTCCATATTTCCAGAGCTTTTTAAATGATTCACAATTCAGAAGGAGGATTTATGAGTCTGAAAATGTATAAACCTTCTTAAGATCAGTTTAGGGTCTTCTCTTGAGTAACGCTAACTGTTAGCATGAAATAAAACAACCCACAAAAGTCAGTATTGATGTAAAGCAATATTGTTTTATGGCATAGTGAATATTTTACATTTAATTAACTTTTTCCTTTTTTTTTTTTTTTTTTTAATAAGGAAGATCCACTATCGAATCAGTACACAATAGAAAAAAAGCAAGGGAAATGAGGGAAAGAAAATGTGGAAATTATCTGCGAAAGGCAAGAAGCACCATCCTCAGTCCTACAATCTATGATCATATAGTTCTTAACTAGTGTTCAACAAGTATTTATTTACCTCAGAGGTCTGACATGCCACCTTTTTCCCTTTGCTGTGGCAGAGGGACTTCCCTCATCATAGATACACTTGTCATTGTTAAACTGACTAGAAAGACCAGTGTAGGTATGCACTGAGTTCCTTTTGCACTATGATTCTGGTGACTGTCAACTTCAGTCAGCTATGAGAGGTTCTTATTGCCCATCTTCAAATCAAAATCTTGACACTTGAGAAGCTGATCTGAACTTACATATTCAAAAAGTAACCACCTGAATTCATTTGATTACTGTTTATACTCTCATTACTTGTATCTTACACCAACCTTTTATTACATGAAATTGATGAAGGTCTTGTACTGTTTACAAGAAGGTGATTTCAGTCTGGAGTTAAAAGGTTAATTAGTAGTCACATTGATGAGCCTGCAGTTTGCTTTTAAAAAGACATTTAGACTGACAGCAGATCTCCCCCATGGATGATTCTGGGGCCAGTATGGACTCTTGATCCCAGTTTGAGTATATCAGAGTATATTTTGAGTTGCCATGCATTTTTAATAGCCTTGGTTAACACTGTTCAGATAAAGATATGTAAAATATTCTCTTCCAGCCTTTTTCAAAGAGAATGAATCTTGATCAGATAAACACCAGATATTTTTATTGTTCCAGTGATGATTTTCACTGAAGTAAAATATTAATGAAACTATGTATCTGTTATATGCTCTAGTTTTCATAATTTTTATAGCTTTAATCATGTTTTTTTTTAAAAAAAATGACATTAGCACTGTCAATTAGTAGACCTCTTACAAAATTAGTTTTGTATTAAATTGTGTTGAAAACCATCAAACCTTTGTGAAAGGTTTCCCTCCTCTTCATCCCCCTATTCCTGCCACCCCTAGGAGTTGGATTTTTGTAAAGATTTTAGAGAAAACTCAGTTTTTAGAAGCACAGAAGTAGTTTTCTTTAGTTTAAATCTGATGTAAGAACATAGCAGTACTTAGCTACAAAATTTTACGCGATACTTAAAAACCAATCTGATTTCATTTTTGCCCTTTGGTTCATAGATGTTTCTAAGGATTTCTTATGTTGCAATTCCTACTCTTTAGCTTTGTTTCAGTCAGATATTAGAGCTTAATTTTAAAATACTTGTCTCTGATGTATTTTTCTCAAAATGTATCTGAAGTTAACGTTTTTTGTTTTACTGTATGGTGCTACAGTCTTTTGCATATGTGTGGTTTAGACCAAAGTGCTCAGTGCCTGGCAGCAGCAGGCTTGTCTGCCTTGCCCTGTTTTTGGCTCTGAGGCTTAAACCAAATGTGGCAGCTTTATGTTTGTCTCTTATGTTGGAAGTCTGTGCCCCACAAGGTGTGAGATTTGAAAAGTACTTGCTTCTAAGCACAAATGCTAGAATGTCATGACGGATGCTTGCAAAGTGCATGAGGAAGAGGCACCATGAGAATCTAGTGACAGGGAAGAAAGCATGCTTCTTTTTTTTCTGTTCACAACCTTTCTCCCTTGCCCTCTTGCTTTCTTTGCTAGGATAAAAAACAAACCAGATTCCTTCATCTAGTATTACCTGTTTTGGTGAAGGCACAAATATGTTGCTTTGTATTGTGTATTACTCCCTAAAATTTGATATTGCTTGCCAGAGAAACCTGGAAAGACATCTGAAGGCAAAAACTGGCAACAGAATAACCCTGTAAGGGTATTTCAAACCTGGATATTGGTGATGAGAAAAAAAATCCTATTCCAAGTGTTTCTTTTGCTGGGACATCAAGAAAACTCAAAAGGGTACATAAAAAGAAAAAAAATACCCAACAGCCTTGTGCTAAATAAATAGCAATTAAATGTCGGTAGTGACATAACAAGAGTAGTTTCTTCGGTAGTATTGGCATAATAGTCTAATGTAGTCATGGTATATGAATCCATTGTAAAATTTTTAAAATTAAAGTATATTGAGCTATTTTATTTAATGGCAGTTGAGTGGCAATGATGGCAGAGAAGGAAGCAAGTAAAATGGAAGAGAAAATGATTAACCAGTAAAAATGAATGTCAGCTTCTGACTGCCATTCCATTTACCTTTCAAATCTTTAATTATTCTCAAGTTCGTTGGCACAAACTTGGGGAATAAACCACAGTTCCTCTCCTTAATCTTCAACCACAGGAAGCAGCAAAATATTGTGACATTTCATATTATTGCAGACTATAGAGTTTTATACTTCTATTTTTAGTAGCAATGTCTCTTCTATAAAGTTGTCCATCTTGAAAATCTGATTATTTTCAGAAGAATTTCTGTTACCATATGGCATGACAATGTTACACAGCCTGTGACAAGCAGTGCGGTGAGCCACTTTTACTGTTTCCTTCTGTATTATTAACCATGGCTGACCATTATGATCTATATCACTATTATATTTTTTACTTCAATTTCAAACCTCTTCTTCTAAAAGCAGTCCTGCAGTTGACAGTGTTTAATAGTACACCTGACTTGAGTTAGTTGCCTGTGTGTCAGTAATAGATAATGTGTGATTCAACCCTCTAGTTTAGTCCTGGTTACTTGTTCTACTCCAAGTGTCATGGGTTCCCTCTCTTTTTCCAGAGCTGTCTCTGGTGTGACAGTCTCACATAATGTTTTCTGTTTTCTGCCTTTTGATCAGTGTGAAGCAGAAACTATATGCAAAAATTGTGCTATATTCAGTTCTCCTCACCTTAGTACCAGAAGATGTAAGAAAGGAGAAGGGTGCTCAAAGCATCAGGCAGTGAGGTATCTGAGTAACTCTTAGACTGTAGTATGTGAGAAAGATTAAATTCTAAGAACACTTGCCTTTTTTTGTAAGGTGATAATTTAAAGGTCGTGACAAAAGGCTGTCAGTATTTGAAGGTATAAACATCTAAAAAAAGTAGTATCTTTAGAGGAGCTATGATGAAGAGGAGTGTATTGAAACTGAAAAGGAAACTTTCATTGAACATTGGGCAAAATGCTATAGTGATTTCATTTTCCATTAAAGAATAATTGTCTTAAGGAAGTTGTATAAAAGCAGCGTTTTGGTATTTGAAACTTAAATGGGCAAAGTATAATAACAATATCAGAGGATCAGTTCTGTGTTTCCAGGACAGCACTGGCATGCTATAATTGGCCTTCCTACAGGCTGAGTTCAGTGGTACTGTATTTGGTTAACAAAGCATTATTCTTTCACAAGTACCGTGTGCAACATTAAACAAAATACTGCACTAGATCTTGTATGATTACTAAACATATTGAACCTCTAAATGTTACACTTTCAAAGTTAAACAGGTACTGTGTATATTACAAAAAAACATGACTTCCATTGTTACAAAAGTAAGTTCAACCTTGCAAATATCTGAAACGTGGGGGCCAAACGGATGGGGCTGGACTCTTTTTGGTGGTGGCTGGTGACAGGACAAGGGGCAATGGGCAAAAACTG